>NC_092232.1:16489027-16561527 GCF_036320965.1 Panulirus ornatus
ACCTCACTGGTAGGCGTCTGATGTTTTCCCACCATTTCTAACCCTTACTATACCTACTGATAAGCTTCCTTCCTTATCTTCAAACATTTCCTTATCCTCTGCACTACTTCTCCTCCCTCCTATATCCTCATAACACAAAGATAATCCCCATTTCCTTCTCACAGTCCTCATCATTCCCAAGACTTAAACCTTTCTAGAAGACTTATGTGTGCCTCTCTCTCTCTCTCTCTCTCTCTCTCTCTCTCTCTCTCTCTCTCTTTACCTGCTGGGATGAGCGGTCTCCTCATCCTCCTCCTCTTCCTCCTCTTCTTCTTCCTCCTCCTGGGGTTCCTCGGAGGGCTGATCGAGGATGGGCTCCATGCGTGGCCCAGGGGAGGTGGACGGGCCCGAAGCTGGGGTCTTCCCACGGCGGAGAGACCCCATACGGAAGGACTGACGGAATGAAGCTCTCGCCCGATTGACTGTATAGCAAGAGACAAATGTTTGTGGTCAGTAAGAAGTTTAGAAAAAAAAAAATCGTGACAAATATTCTTAAATTAATAATCACAAAATTTCTTTTTAAATCCTGCATAAAGACACAATTCATAGACAAGGAAGTATGATTACTAAAGGTAATAGTGGTAATAGAACAGAAAAAATAACTATACGAAGGTTGAAAACATCCTTAATCCACAGGAACATTGTACACTTGAATATGAAACATTTGTATAACATTCAAGCAGACCCGACGATTCTGAGGTATGAAATTTGAATTACTACTAACACACCATATGCAAAAATCCTCTCCTACACACACACACACACACACACACACACACACACACACACAAATACACGGAGAGAGAGACATGCACACACACGGAGAGAGAGAGAGAGAGAGAGAGAGAGAGAGAGAGAGAGAGAGAGAGAGAGAGAGAGACATACACAGACATATACATATATACACGTGCACATAATGTATACTTTGCTGCCTTTATTCATTACCATCGCCATCCCGCCACACATGAAATGCATTGTATATAACACAATATTTTTGTATGATTAATCTGAAATGTATAAATTTGTTTAATATAGCACTGAATTCTGTATATTTCTGAATGATATTCGTAAACCTCAACTGACAGAAATTACTCGATATACAAGATGAATATGCGATATATAATACGATATAGTCACAATTCTTTATATCATTTGTCGAATTAAAAAAAAAATCAGAGAGGCGCTAGACCTTGAAGAGAATTACATATATATAGAAGAAATGACGGAAGGAAGTTGTATTTACTGATAACTAGTCAGAGAAAAGATGAATTAATAAAAAATGAGGCTATACTTCAAACTTGAGAAAGAGAAAACGAACGATTTCAGATGTGACCAAGACATTTTGAGAGCATCTTAAAGGCCACATCCAGTAAACTGGTCATCACAGGCAAAACACCTTCTGGTGAACCTCAAAAAATAATGACACATAAGACGAAAATCGATTCGAAGCCCCGAATCTTGCCACATATAGACGAAAATCGATTCGAAGCCCCGAATCTTGCCACATAAAGACGAAATCGATTCGATGCCCCGAATCTTGCCACATATAGACGAAAATCGATTCGATGCCCCGAATCTTGCCACATAAAGACGAAAATCGATTCGAAGCCCCGAATCGTGCCACATATGGCCTCTCTATTACCATGTCCCTGGTAGGGCGCCTCGCCGCATCACCATAATATCCTTAGAACTGGTGGGACTACTGATTTTAAAATGATCATCGTCGCTAACAGCTTAAAGTTTCTAAAGTCGTGATCTCTTTCTCTCTCCCCCTTCCCCTAGGGACGCCCCATTTAGCTGATAAGCGGTAGAGATTGAATATAGTTAGTTCTTCTGCGAAAAAAGTACACTTTAGCCCAATTTTCTGGCGGGATCTGCATCAGCGTAGAGGCACCAGAGGTGGCAGTTCCGTGCGTCTATGGCTCCTTCGGCGGAAGTCTAATATGTATTTAAGGTACTACGATGGGATCCTGCCACCCCATTATTGCTGCTATGAGGGTAGTTCCATAGCCATTATACCTTCGGAAGACGACGGTCTTGTAGTCGGTGTATTTACCGAGAAAGGAATAATACAAAGAAGCGCGCGCACACACACACACACACACATACAACCATGGCCACCTATGACCAATCTTAATTCATCGAGTGAACTATTCTGAAAACTAAGCTAGATCAAAACTGAAGAAATTCTACAATTTTTTTTTTCTGAAACGCATCGGGGAGAGAGAGAGAGAGAGAGAGAGAGAGAGAGAGAGAGAGAGAGAGAGAGAGAGAGAGAGAGAGAGAGAGAGAACGTGATAATTTCACTACGGGTGATAAAGCCACACCAGCGAACACGTAACCTTAGTCATCGTCACCTGTTCCCGGGTCCATTCAGTCTCCCTAATACACAGACCTAAAATAGTTCCGGTATTTGGAGACAGTGTGGAGGATGGGCTCTCCTTTGCATTCGGGAGCCACACGGTCAGGCTGTAAGGATTTCTTTCATACAAGGGTATCAAAAAAGTCTATTCTTAGACAGTGATAACAAAAGGAGGTTATGATCGAGTGCGATGGCAAGCTGTCACAGGCCAGACTGACGAAAACCCTTCTCCGTCAAGACCTGAACCATTCTTCATGCACAATGGGTACCATCTTCCATACCTTCGTCTGAGAACTTTCCTTCTGGCAATTTTACATCTTCAACGCCTACTGACTTTATGCTTGCATTAAGAACTCGTTTGCTTTTCCACGATTCCATTTCCCCCCCTAATCGTATCTTACAGCTTCTCTCTTCTTCCTCCTGTTCTAGTTTCTATTCCTACTTTGATTAATTCCACTTTTGACAATGGTACGTACATACGTTCTCCCGTAACACCATCTCGTGTACAAGGTCCTCCCGTCAAAAGAGTTACCATCTCCTTCACCTTCACCGAGAGGACATCCTTCTGATTTACTCTCGCTGTGTCAGTCTACAGAGGTGAGGAATGTTGAATACTACTACTGTTCCGTTGCTGATGTCCTCGTCAGATGTCAACAAGTCTCCTGATATCTGTTCTTCCCATGTACGCCCATGCACTGTCCTTTAGCAGATAACACTGTTACAGACCGTCAGTTCTTCTGTCATCTGCTCCCGTGAACAGTCATCTCGAATGAAAAGTGAAACATAAAAAATAATAATAAGCAGCCGGGATTAATCTGAGCTCCTTAGGTGTTTTTTTCCCTGATTATTAATGACGGAGGAGTTCAAGGAACAAGGAAGGACAAAGCACGGAAGGTAATTTCACAACTTCGCTGCACAAGGAAAAGGAGAGAGGTATCCTAACGGTTAATCCTTGTGTGGTTGGTCTCCACATACACAAACTATGGGATGCTGATATCAGTCATGTGATGCAGGATCAGGTGTTAGAGGCGACACAGACACCCGTACCAACAGCTTTCTCGCTTGGATCCCTCAGTCGCATGACTTAATCTTTAAACGACAATATATTCCTGATAATGTCATAGAAGCGTTTCGGGTTTCCTGTCGTCTTGTGCACAATATTGTTTTCAATGTTTCTTTTCTTCTCCCTCCTTACTCTGCAGTACACATTTCTTGCCCTCTTACATCTTCCAAATGCTGGCTGGCTACTGTAACAGCTGTATCTCTTCTATAGTACACCCATAAGTTCTTTTACATCGAAAAGCCTTTTATAGAGCTCTGTTTTTCTCTTGCTTATCCATCTTTCCCCCATTAACATCCAGTCATATCCCAGTTCTGACATATTCTTTGTTGATTTCACCGGCCCTTCCTCAACACTGGGCTGCATCCGGGTTAATGAACTCCCATTCCCAATACTGGTCTCGAAGAATTTAGCCATACGAGTTTGATGATCATGAATACATCCCTTTAGATCGGGTATTCGTCTTGGACCGTTCAACAGCCACGGAATCAAAGTCAAGTACTACATGACCTTATCTTTTCCCGCCCAAATGGCGCATCAAATTAGGAATTTTCGATTTTTTCACGTTATCCTGAGTTATCACCTGACCATCTGGTTATCTCATGCTCGGTGTCATGGTGATACCGGATGTTTTCCTGCGTACATTCTACAAACTTGCCTCTCCAAGATTCTATATCTCCATGTCACTCAAAATTCTCTCGCACTATTTCTCTGTAGCTGAAAAAACCCATCATCAGGACTTTACCGTCTCTGACTTCCCTTGCAATTTCTGAATATTTCTTTGTTGTCTTCACTGAACAATTGTCTGGGTCACTGCAATGAAGTGTTGACTATTGTCAATATCATTACGTTCATATTTTTCCTACAGTCGTTCTCCCCCTTTCATTATTGTCTGAAAAAGTCATTTATCACTTTCCAGGAACCTAATATATCCCCTAATGAAGGAGGGGCCAATCTGCTTGCTTCCTCCTTGATCTTCCCTGCTTCTTGTTAATTAATTCTAGACTATCTCCACTGCTCCAGATACACTGTGATTGCCTTCCCTGATGCGGTCAATGAATGCGATCTCTTTACCATAAGCTACCAGTCCTCCCACATTCGTATACATTCTTTCTAAATCCGAGGCTTGACCCACTTCGTAGTCACGCTTTTTTTGGGGGGTTAGTGTTGGGAGCGATGCTCAAGCCCTCTGGTGGCCTCATTTGGTTCGCCACCCGTTTTCTGCTTCCCGGCTGGATACCCTAATCTCTCTCTCTCTCTCTCTCTCTCTCTCTCTCTCTCTCTCTCTCTCTCTCTCTCTCTCTCTCTCTGTCAATATTTTTTGTGCTATTCTTCAGCCTCCTGTAGCACCACTAGGCTACACAACGTGACAAAGGTGATTTTCAGCGGTCGCGTCCCCATCAGCTTTGACAGTAACTATCGATTCTTCATGCTTCTTGCCCGTGTGTTTTATGTAGGCGGGTAGGTACATCGTGTGTGTGTGTGTATGAGGACTGTGATGCAGGTATAGCGTGAATACATGACGGGTATAGTGTGGCGGTGGCAGGTATAGCGTGAATACATGACCGGTATAGTGTGACGGTGGCAGGTATAGCGTGAATACATGACGGGTATAGTGTGGCGGTGGCAGGTATAGCGTGAATAAATGACGGGTATAGTGTGGCGGTGGCAGGTATAGTGTGACGGTGGCAGGTATAATGCGACGGTGGCAGGTATAGCGTGAATACATGGCGGGTATAGTGTGGCGGTGGCAGGCATAGCGTGAATACATAACGGGTATAGTGTGACGGTGGCAGGTATAGTGTGACGGTGGCAGGTATAGTGTGACGGTGGCAGGCATAGCGTGAATACATAACGGGTATAGTGTGACGGTGGCAGGTATAGTGTGACGGTGGCAGGTATAGTGTGACGGTGGCAGGTATAGCGTGAATACATGGCGGGTATAGTGTGGCGGTGGCAGGCATAGCGTGAATACATAACGGGTATAGTGTGACGGTGGCAGGTATAGTGTGACGGTGGCAGGTATAGTGTGACGGTGGCAGGTATAATGCGACTGGTGGGTTTAGCGTTGACGGTAAGGCAGGCACAACCATCCTGTATTCGGTATAATGTCACTCTATGCCAAACTATTCCGTGACTATGGCGACTCTGCGAAACCAAGTATGAAGAGTCGTTCACCATCACGAGGCCAAAAAAAACACACAAGCGACGCCACGTCGGACGGTCGGATAGACCTCATCAAGGCCATTTCCGCCGCTTGTTACGATGGGGAGGTGAGGTTGGTGGCGGTAGTTGGGGCTGGGGCTGACATGGGGGTTGACTCAAGTGGTGGAGGTGGTGGTGTTGAAGACCTGGGGTTGAGGGGAGGGGGTTAGTTGAGGGTGTCCCAGTTTATCTCCTCGCCTCTAAAGGGGAACCTTGGTGGGCAGTAATGAGCAGCCATCAGGGAGATGGAGTGATTCAGGGGATTACAGGAACACCCCGGCGGAAGACGGGAGGAGGAGGAGGAGGAGGGAGTCGTGAGGAGGACTGGCAGTTTTTCTCCCACGGGAGGATCATCGTAGACCAACATCGTGGGTCACGGTTAACGCCGGGTCGAGTTGTGAAGTCTAGCGATCAAGGAAATCACAGATACTTAGATGAACGTACTGAAAAAGATGAGAAATAAGATACAAGAGGGATAATAAAGGAGGAGGTGAATCAAGGGGATGGTAAAGGAGGGGAGGGGGAAGAGGTGGATCAAAGAAATCTTACAAAATGACGGAAAAATTAAGCAAAGCCAATGTCCCTTAAATGGCAGAAAACATCCGAATATAGAGTTTATAAGAAAAGGAATATGTGTCAGGGATACAAAAAAGGAAGACGAGGATACGCAAAGGAGGAGCTGGACGAGTAAGAATTATCTGGGTTAAAGAACTTTATATGAAATTGTTAAAGGTTCTGTTAAGTCCAGATCCACAAACCAGTTTACACAATCTTGCTGGTGAAAGGCGAGATGCAAAGTGAACAAAAAGAATGAAGAGGTGGTGGAAAATAACGTGTTCTCGATGTCCCAACCAAGATATGGGAGAAACTGGAAGTAAACACGGGGGTGTAATGAAGAAGTGTGGAAGCAACTTTGGACACAAGAACCCTAAGATGACGGAAGGAGAGAAGAGAGGAAAGAAGGAAAAAGAAAAAATCAATCGTGTCTCAGGACCTTCAGGAAGGCCGAGATATCACAAAGGGATCCGCTTATGGGCCGCGTGTGCGAGTTACAACCATCGTAAACGAATGACAAATGACTTCCGACGTTCGTCTTATGTTTACAATCCTCACAAAGGAGTCACGTCATCTGCTCATTTACCAGATAAGCCTCTTTTGGGGAGCAGGAGGAGGAGGAGGAGGAGGGGGAACGAGGAGGAGGAGGAAGAGCCACGCCACAGGACAATATCCTGTAATAAAAAACAGAGATGTCACTCCCCCGTCATGTCGTGTGAAGGTTCATAAAGGAAGGGAACAGACAGAGGGATGATGAGATTGTAGACCTCAAGATCAAACTTATATACAAGCTCCGCAGGCGACACCCGACACGTCAGATAAATATACAAGTAATCATATATATATATATATATATATATATATATATATATATATATATATATATATATATAAGTAATATACTATAGATTCCTATCATAAACAACCCGATTGAACAGGTAAATATTAACTCGTTTTAGGACACTACGATATTCGAGACCCTGCAACGGTATCAGTAGTACCTGAATATTTTAGATCAGATATCATTACTGTGACGACCAAGTGCTATACTCACCCAAACACCCAATGTATGATACACGTTCACTATGTTTAAAGGTTCAGGATACTGGCTGGCATCGACTCGTCAAAAACGCCTTATCTTCTCAAACGCAAAGGAACGACTGATCACGATGAAAGTTTCGTCATCCCTTCATCAACATTAAGTTATCTCACACGTCTAGGACGTGAAACTACGCACGTCCCTCTATTATAACTTCGTCAACTGCGACCTATCCTAACAACTCACAGGTGCACGTGACCACGTAGTTCTCGTCCTCTATTCGTCAATCCACTCACCTCACACGAGAGGGACGAGTGATCACGTTAGCATTCGTCATTTACCCGTCAACAGCGTCCCATCACCACTACCTCACACGTCAGGGATGAACGACTACATCATCGTCATCAACTCGTCCTGAGCCAGATCTTACAACAAGCTATGAAAACGTCCCGAAGTGAAATGCTTCAAGTCATGAATCGTTTCCATATTTTTCTTGCCAAGGTTCATCCACTCTCAACACACACTCCATAATTCATACGGCATGCAACAAGCCTCTATTTCCCGTTCCAATAATAAGCGTCTGTAGCACGAGAGAAAAAAAGAAGTTAGTATAAAAATATTGTTTTTCTTTTTTGTAAAGTGATTAATGCCGAAGTGATATGTTTGGAATATTTTTCTTTCGCTCAGCATGTTTGCTGAAGGAAAAAAAAATTACATGTACGAACAAAGAAAAAAAAACGCAAATACCAGTGAATTTTCCCTGTTGATTACACCAGACAACCAATACTAAAAACGCTCCCTGGTGAGGGCAACACATCCCTAACAATACCAAAATGTTTGACGATGACCCTCAGAGTTTTGCTCAACTTTTGCGAAGCTTCCTACGGCTGACACTTCGAAGTCGCGTCGAGTTTCGTGGATCTAACGACAGCAAACGACACCTTTTCTTGTTAACAAATGGCACATTTATGTTAGAACTAACTTTACAAAGTGAAACATAGCCAAGCTATCTCTGAAAAATAGATGATCAAGACGCTGAACACTTTGTTAAGTATGGTAACTTTCTTTTCTTTAATTTCAATGACTGTTTAAACATTTCTTTGTTAAAGAAATAACCAGAATGCAAATGTTAGGTCTCTGATGTTACTAAAAGTTTTGCTCATGTTGACAGTTTTGTGCGATCATTTGTACTGCTTTTATGGAGCGTCTTGCTCATCCATACCTACACAATCTACGGTCTACGATTTCGCGTAACTATAACTCGCTCACCTAACATTAGCTACGGATGCTTGCCACGTCAGGCCCAACATGTCTTTGTTGGGTAATGCTTCAAGCCCTATCATCAGAGAGGAACTCCACAGAGACTGTGCAAGCAATTTGACACGACTACTGTGAAACACCATTGCAACATGAACCGAGGCATCGGCCAGAGCTAAGCAATTACCTGATGGCGACTTAAAACGCGGAAGTTCCCAGACAGATTATATAGAGTCGGGTGGGGCTGCTGGATCAACCGTGTTTGACGGCACAATGGGTAATGGAACCCAACAAACTGACCAATCTGGAGACATCATGAAGGTTATAAAGGAAGTGAAATTGCTTTTCTTCTTCTGTTCTGCTCTTTTGTTTATGTAGTCTCCCGCCTTCTCTTGCTCCTGCTTGTGAATGATCATTTAATCTAATCCTTTTATTCACTCGCAATCTGGAACATCCTCACCTGACCTATGCCATATGACAGTCTGTTGACAGTAGACCTAATCTCTCTCTACGTGGGAAAGGCGAGCAACAGGTCGCCCGTTGGCCAATGTCTAAGGAGTCTGGCTTGAACTTGAATCTAAGTCATACCTACCAATCTACATATCCGTGTACAGAAAACGCATCTTCCTGGAATCAGGCACTGGAAGGTCACAAAGAAAAAGAAAGAAAACGCACCTTCCTGAAATCAGGTACTGGAAGGTCACAAAGAGAAAGAAAGAAAACGCACCGCCCTAAAATCAGGTACTGGAAGGTCACAAAGAGAAAGAAAGAGAACGCACCTTCCAGGAATCAGGTACTGGAAGGTCACAAAGAGAGAAAGAGACTATCCCCCGGATCTCCAGGAGACTTCTCCTTCCATCATTAATCATGACAGTCATCAACAACCTATTAATCTGCAGACAGGACAGATGATTAATCTTTTCTGAAAGTTAGAAAATCTTTCGCTGGACAAGAACTTGATGAATGGGAGTCTAGTTCATCCGCATCGTTTAATTTCATGCAACTGGGTCGAAGGAAATCTTAGTGCGCATTGGTCTGTGTTGTGTGTGTGTGTGGTTGGATTTAATTGCTATATAACTGTTGCATGAACACTTAAGACACTGCAACCCAGACACACACAGACAGAGCAACTGGAGGACATAGCATGAAATTAAGCAAGAATCTTCAAAAAATATAAGAGTGGTTGATGAATGGAACAGAATAATGACAAGGTTGATGCAGACTGCATACATAAATCTAAGTTGTGTTAGCAGAGAATGTTCAAGAGAATAGATCCCAAGAGAGTAAAATCTCCTTCCCTGTACAGTTCAAATAGGCAATTATACACACACACACACACACACACACACAAACACAATGATAAGAAAAACATATGGTGCAGCGGACAGCATACAAGATTCTTCATAGAGCTGTGTTAGATAAAGTTCAAGACATATGGCCCCACGAGTGTAGAATTCCCTCCCCTATACAGTACTAATAGATAATCATACACGTTAAATACAGAATTGGATGACAGTAGAAAAAAAAACATTCAAGAGACGAGGCCCCACGAGGGCAGGAATCCCACCCCGTATACTACAAACAGATCATTACACACGTTACGTACATAAACAGAAATCACCGTTTGGCGGTAATGCCTGGCGTTATGCCTATCTCAGCGACAGATTAAAGAAGAAAAGAAAACAAGCAACTCTCCATAATATTTGAGGACCATCTCATTTCCAGGCCATTTCATGTGACACTAAATCAACATGAGATACCACTGATTAGAATCAGATGAGATAGCACTGATTAGTATCAGATACCAACTTTATACAGCAACTCATATTTCACATGAAATGGTATTTCCTCACTTGAAGAACACATTAAATTCTGACATCCTTCATTTCCCCCAATCATTTATGATCCTGAGATTTACTGAGGTGATGATTTGTGAAACGCTGTTGCTTTTTTCCAGTTTATGTTCACAATTCTGTTTTCAAATTTTCAATGTATGTATTATTCGTATCCTACCCATGTATATCTATTCATGATATTGCCTGCTGTTAGATGATGATTATTGGAATCTGTTCTGCTTTGATGAAGCAACTGCTCGTAAAACAAACGTTAACACTATATAGATATTATTGTTATGCAGCTATACAACAAACTATTGATAAAACAATGTGCAATTAACTATTATATTCCGAATTAAACTGATTTTCTTTATGCTTCCACAAGCATTCATTATAAGCACCTTAATTTGCAGGTGTTTTATTGGCCTTCTAGTAAACTCCAGTACAGTATGAAGTTAAGTCGCTTCAAAAAAGGAATTTCCTACAAATTCACTATCCCATTTCCTCTAATTTCATTTCACAAAAAAAAAAATCACTATTCATAGACATTTCTAGAATAAAAAGACCACGGGCACTGGCCATCACACTTATCGGTAAATAATTTTCACTTATTCCTCAAAACGAAGAGAAAACCAGCCTTCTCAAAAAGACTTTGCGGGGATCGAGTCTGGAAAAGGAAATATGTAGAGAGCGCTCACGGTCTACCATTGGAAGAAGGAAGGCAGACTTCGACTCTCCCAGTTCCCTTAAGTTGCCAACGCTCAAGAATCAGTATAATCTGAGGAAGTAATTGCCTATCAGGTGTTATATGATCTAGACATAGGATCAACAAGCATCCAACTGTGGAGAGCAGAAGCCGAAATGAGGTATGGAAAGGAATGAAAGGCAGCATGAAAGCGAAGAGTGAGGGGGGGAGGTTCTCACAGCGAGACGTGAGAGAAGGCTGGTTGGGGGAAGGTGATAAGACCTGCTTTCGACTGAACCTCCGTCAAGGAGGAGAGTAAATGAAGATCGTCCTTGCCTCCGAACGCGTAGGCGGGACACAGTACAGGGACGGATCAACCCTCACCTTCTCTACAGTTTAATCAGCCGCTACGAAAGGGCAAGACATTCAAAGCCAGGACGGAATCCTGAGTAATTTGGAGGCTATTCTTATGATACATATTCCCATAATACTACGACTACTGCTACGACCACAGCAACTACTACTGCCACTACTACTACTACTACTACTACTACTACTACTACTACTAATATTAATAATAATAATAATAAAGTGATTTTAAATGAGGATCAAATAAAATCAACGACAAAAAAGTGTTCACGAGTTTTGGAACGACAAAAAGAAATCGAGTTTGGCTCTACGGGAATTACGTCTGCTGCACATTGTACATATCCAACATTTCTGGCTGAAAATTTAATACTTTTTTCAATCACCAATGAAGAAAAATTTGCAGAAAATATGTGTTTTATTGCAACAAATGAATAAGAGAGTCTATAACTGCGTGTTCTTAAGCAATGTAAGTATACAGAGCGAACATGCACATATATTTATATTTATCTATTTTGCTTTGTCGCTGTCTCCCGCGTTTGCGAGGTAGCGCAGGGAAACAGACGAAAGAAATGGCCCAACCCACCCCCATACACAATGTATACACACACACGTCCACACACGCAAATATAAATACCTATACATCTCAATGTACACATATATATACATAGACAGACACATACATATATACCCATACACACAATTCACACTGTCTGCCCCCATTCACTCCCATCGCCACCTCGCCACACATGGAATACCTTCCCCCTCCCCCTCATGTGTGCGAGGTAGCACTAGGAAAAGACAACAAAGGCCCCCTTCGTTCACACTCAGTCTCTAGCTGCCACGCAATAATGCCTGAAACCACAGCTCCCTTTCCACATCCAGGCCCCACACAACTTTCCATGGTTTACCCCAGACGCTTCACATGCCCTGATTCAATCCACTGACAGCACGTCAACCCCGGTATACCACATCGATCCAATTCACTCTATTCCTTGCCCTCCTTTCACCCTCCTGCATGTTCAGGCCCCGATCACACAAAATCTTTTTCACTATCTTTCCACCTCCAATTTGGTCTCCCACTTCTCCTCGTTCCCTCCACCTCCGACACATATATCCTCTTGGTCAATCTTTCCTCACTCATTCTCTCCATGTGCCCAAACCATTTCAAAACACCCTCATCTGCTCTCTCAACCACGCTCTTTTTATTTCCACACATCTCTCTTACCCTTACATTACTTACTCGATCAAACCACCTCACACCACACATTGTCCTCAAACATTTCCAGCACATCCACCCTCCTGCGCACAACTCTATCCATAGCCCACGCCTCGCAACCATACAACATTGTTGGAACCACTATTCCTTCAAACATACCCATTTTTGCTTTCCGAGATAATGTTCTCGACTTCCACACATTCTTCAAGGCTCCCAGGATTTTCGCCCCCTCCCCCACCCTATGATTCACTTCCGCTTCTATGGTTCCATCCGCTGCCAGATCCACTCCCAGATATCTAAAACACTTTACTTCCTCCAGTTTTTCTCCATTCAAAATTACCTCCCAATTGACTTGACCCTCAACCCTACTGTACCCAATAACCTTGCTCTTATTCACATTTACTCTTACTTTCTTCTTTCACACACTTTACCAAACTCAGTCACCAGCTTCTGCAGTTTCTCACATGAATCAGCCACCAGCGCTGTATCATCAGCGAACAACAACTGACTCACTTCCCAAGCTCTCTCATCCACAACAGACTTCATACTTGCCCCTCTTTCCAAAACTGTGGTTTCGGTCATATATATATATGTATACTTTGTCGCTGTCTCCCGCGTTAGCGAGGTAGCGCAAGGAAACAGACGAAAGAATGGCCCAACCCACCCACATACATATGTATATACATACACGTCCACACACGCACATATACATACCTATACTTCTCAACGTATACATATATATATATATACACACAGACATATACATATATACACATGTACATAATTCATATTGTCTGCCCTTATTCATTCCCGTCGCCACCTCTCCACACATGAAATGACAGCCCCCTTCCCCGCATGTGCGCGAGGTAACACTAGGGAAAGACAACAAAGGCCACATTCGTTCACACTCAGTCTCTAGCTGTCATGTATAATGCACCGAAACCACAGCTCCCTTTCCACATCCAGGCCCCACAGAACTTTCTATGGTTTACCCCAGACGCTTCACATGTCCTGGTTCAATCCATTGACAGCACGCCGACCCCGGTATACCACATCGTTCCAATTCACTCTATTCCTTGCATAGCTTACACCCTCCTGCATGTTCAGGCCCCCATCACTCAAAATCTTTTTCACTCCATCTTTCCACCTCCAATTTGGTCTCCCACTTCTCCTCGTTCCCTCCACCTCTGACACATATATCCTCTTTGTCAAGGATATATATATATATATATATATATATATATATATATATATATATATATATATATATATATATATATATATATATATAAGCGTCATCAACAAAATCCAGTACCATACGTGTTTCCCTAACACACTTTAACTGGCTTTGTACTCGTAATTAGCCCATACAACTGTGTCTCAATCATACCACCAGCTTCTTAAAACACACAACCATCATTCCACACCTCCCCCCAAGCCCAGGACCGTCCATTCTGTAAACATAGTCCACCATTCTCCATTTACTTGTTCCCTTGCTACCCACCCTTCCATCTGTATGACTGTCTGTGCTTCCATAGTCATATAATGCATCATCAGCATGACCATCCTCCCAAATCTAAAGAGCCACAACTCTCTCTTTATCCACACCCTCCCATATTTACAGAATCACAACTCTCTCCTCATCCACACCCTCCCATTATTTCAGAGCCACAACGCTCTCTTCACCCACACTCTCTCTCATCCATTCTCCACCTATATTATTCCCCGGTGACGTGCCCCCTTGACCCGCTCATCTCATCCGTCCCTCACCCGCTGCCGGAGACTTACATTTGGACTGGATGGTGTCGGCTGCGGCGCCGTCTTCCTCGACCTCCGCCTCGGGCTTGGCGGTCAGGTCTTGGAAGTTGACGATGAACATGCAGGTGTCCCCGTCCTCGTTCTTGATCGGGCACAGCGTCGTCTGGCACAGGAATTTGGTCCCTGGAACGACAAAAAAAATGGGGTTTTAAGGTAAGGCCTATGTGGAGTGGGTGAAGAGGGTTGGTACATGATAAGGGTAATTGTGCTTAATGGCATCAGAGGGAAATGATCACACTATATTAAGTATGCAGGAATCTGAAGACCTTGAGACCAAAAGACCTGAAACAAGTTTATATGTTTCAAGAAACTGTGAGAACCTTTATCAATTTGTATCATTAACGATAAGATGTCGATTACAAATAACCGTTCCAGTCTCCTCTTGAATGAGGCTATTGTTTTAGCATCAGTGATAGCATTAGGCACAGTTATTCCAGTGCTTATTGATCCCATTTGCTCGGACGAATGTCCCTATATCGGTGTGAAACCTTTTCCTTCTAAGCTCTAGCACACTCCACCTGCTTACCAAATGATCAGATCTCAATTGTCGTTTCTCTTATTTCACTTCATCTTATAAAATTCAAATAAGCCTCGACGAACACATCGCTTCTGAGGAGGAAATGGTTCCTGGTCTTTCATCTCTCTCCTCACATGGCTCGTTCCTGCGACTAACTAGTTACAACGTTACATTATTTTTTTCTGGACTCTTTTCCGACTAGCTTTGTTGTTCTGATAATCTAGAAAACAAAATGACAAAACATTTTCACCACAGAAGGAGATCGAGAAAGCTACAACAATACCAACCAACTGTGAGGAAGACACAGGACGCTGTGCACTGATGATAACCAAGAGGGATGACCATGTAGTGTAAGATGTAGACATCTTGTTGTTTGAGTCGTAAGACGTCATCTGTCACAGCTAACTCGGCCGACCAGAACTTACAACGCAAATGAAGAGTCCCTCCCCCACCGTGAGGTTGTAGCATCGTCTCGTCGAAGAACTCCTCACTCCAAAGGAGACCAATATTTTCCTACTACTGAGAGTAGCGCAGACATGGAACTGCAGGAGCTCCTGAAAAAGGGATCCTGGAGTAAAACCAGGATGGACCCTTTCAAACAAGGAGTCCCAGGGAAAATAAAAACAAATAAATACACAAATATATTTATATATATACACAGAATTATGCCTATCTGTGTATATGTATGAGTCATGAAAGTGATTTTGTTCTCATCCTTTGTCTTCCCAGTGAAAAGGTAAGTGAGTGTTCCTCTTCCTTCCACCAAAAAATGGAATGTGGCCGACAGTCCATCACTCACCTATTATAGTCGGGTCTACAGCGTCTTGCGCCATCCTTAAGGAGAAGAGAGGCGGCCGGACAGACAAAGGAGCCCATCTAATCGACGTAGGGAAGAAATATCTCCCTCTCTCTCTCTCTCTCCTAGACTTTCCTCCTCCTTTCCTAACTAGAACTTCAGATAACACCCACTCATTTATGGGATATCAAGACTTGGGGATTCATGTTCGAAATCAGTGAATCTCAAATGTCATTCTCCTACAGATTTCTCCTTCGATCGGCCAGTCACTTACCCATAAAAACCTGAGCATCTTGCTCATTCATCCCTCCCTCTCTCTCTCTCTCCTCCATCCCTCGTCCTTGGCACGGCTCCATAACTCTCATGCGTGGAGCCAAGACAATGCCCGGGAGAAGGCCCTGCTCAGCTTACCCTCACGCTAGACGAGGTACTAACAGGGAACTCCGATTCGCTGGATTACACCCGCTGAAGAGGACGTGGCCGAGGAGAGTGGCTATATGGGAGGGAGGGAACAAATTGCAGGATATACTGCGACGCTGATGAAGAGCGTGAGAAGAGGAACAGTGTGGATGATGAGAGAGGCCTGAAGGAAAGCTGCCACGAGCGGGGGAAGAGTATATGAGGAAGCAGTAGGGAGAGACGAGTGACAATAAAAGGAAGAGAACGGAGGGAGTTGATAAGAATGAAGTACAAAATACAGGATGAATTATTAAAAGAAACGAATGAAAACTGGAGAACCCTGTCGAATCCAGAAACAAAGAAAGCTTGTAAGGTGTTACTATGGGGGAAATAAAAACAGAAGACGGTTTAGGAAATGTAATGCTGGACTTATGAGAATTAGAAGAGGAAAAGAAGCAATGTCGATTATGACGGTATTGTGATACTGATCCAGTTGGTTTACTGATTATTCTTAACAGAGATCAAATGAATAACTCTGAAGCCTGGCTATCACATCATCGGCTCCTTCAGACAACGGAGCAAGATAGCGTACCACAAGACGGCAGTGGTGGCTCTTGCAACACACACACACACACACACTCAAATCTCACTGTCAGATATTTCAACTTGTGACTGTTGAACTCTGTCGAGTGGTGAGCTTCTGAACACGAATCCTGATCTGACCTACTCGAGTAATGAACACTTTGTGGACGACTCTTTCTCAAGTACTGTACCGTGAGATGTGTCCTTCCCTCCTGGACGTCTCGTGAATAAGTGGTGACAAGGAAGGTGGTTATCATCTCGATACTACGGACTATGCAAGTCGATCCTAAGATATCGGATTCGACTAACGAAGAATCACATCGTCTCTACCACCACCACCACACAGTACTGAATCCAAGGAAGAAAAGAGACCCTGAATACTATCCCAGGATGGACAGCGATAGGTATGTTATACACAGGAAGCCGCCACGATCACGTGTGATACGTAATGTGTTGGTTTTCACTCACATCTGCATATACTTAGTTATCGAAGCTCCGGGTAACAGGATCGCTTCATAAACGAAATCAGAAATGGGAGCAACACCAGTGTATCTCGATTCATGGTAACTAAACAATATCTATGCCTCGTAATGAAGGGTACGGATGAAAAAAAAAACAGAGCTAATGTCAATAGGCACCCAGGAAAACGGGGGAACCCAAACCCAAACATGGATCTGGTTAATGAAAATACACAATAAGTGACTCTCGGATCATCAGAGCATCCAGGAAATGCAGCTCCGGAATATGGAGAGACAGTAAGATACGATGAATTCAAGGGTCATGGAAATTCACAATAATTGAGGCACTAGATATCAAAACCAAAAAATAGACCAGTTTCATGGTTAAATATGATGCATATATAAAGTGCGGACCAAGATGCTATAGGAGAGGGGAAAGGGGACAATAACAGTACCCTGGTATAACTCGAAAACAAAAACCACATCACAAATAATGTTAAGATTGCTGGGAACCCGACACTACAGGAGAGTCCTGGCTAATGTGGAAATACAATTAATGTCATCGTGGGTACGAGAAAGACATTGCAACTCTAACACTCACCCCAACCTCCCCCGGATAACAGAAGCGTGCAATACCCATGACGAAAGACGATGTGGCTAAAGAGCAGCCAAGACCCAGAGCAATGGGGGAGGCTCTGTACGTATACAACTCACTCCAGCCCGGATAATGAGGAAGTGCATTAACCAGATGTACCCCTGGATAAGGGAACCAATACAAACTGCTGCTCCGGATAATGTCGGCAGACAAGCTATGCCACTGGATAATGAGAATACGTGATAACGGAAGCCCTTGATCAAACAGGACATACAGTGATGGTAGCCGGAGATGATGCAGGTGTCAATGAGGACGAGCAACCATCTTATCCCCGGATAATGGACACATGATCAGAGCCCCTGATAATCATGACACACACACACACACACACACACACACACACCACAACCGTAACTCAGGACAATGGGAAAACATGTCACCTAGCCCCTCTCCCCCTTCCCCCAAGGCAGGCAAATTGGACAAACACAAGAACTGTAGTCCAAGATAATGGAAATATAACTCGAGGCGCCCCCCAGATAATCAGGACGCACTCCACCGTAACCAAAGAAAAAAAAAAAAAGAGAGAGATCCCGGATAATAAAAGCGATGCTGAAAGGACACCAGAGGCAGTCGACCCTATAAAACCGGGAGCATATTTAGCAGACGAGGCTCTACGCCTGTCACGTTCACCTGGTCTGGCTCTGTCACCTTGTGGCGGCTCCTGCTGAACGCCCGACGCAAACATATCCTCCACCCGACGCCCTCACACTAAAGGCTTATTGTCACGATGATGATGATCATCATCAAGGAGGGTTGTCTGGGTCGCCTGTTTAGAAAGCTCTCTCTCTCTCTCTCTCTCTCTCTCTCTCTCTCTCTCTCTCTCTCTCTCTCTCTCTCCACCAGCGCACGAAACGCGTCTCCTCCAGCGCCAGCTCTCTCTTTCTCTCTCTCTAACACGTATTCCCGGGACCAGCTCCACCTCTCTCTCTCTCTCTCTCTCTCTCTCTCTCTCTCTCTCTCTCTCCCAACGCCTCGATTTCTCTTTCTAAGGAGACGGTGGATAGAACAGAGAGGCGAGGAAGGAGGAGACAGTGGGGTGGGGGAAGGAAGACAGAACAAGTGAAGAAGAGCGAGAACAAAGAAAGGCTCAGGTCAGGGAGCAAGATAGCAAGGAGGCCAACGAAGAGAGAGTAAAACAATACGAGAACAACACAGCCGACAATATTGCTTTTCAGCGAGGAGGAAAATAAGTGTCGTGTCGTCATGAAGCATCACGAAATTGGTTGTCGACATCCTGTTCATGACTTTTTTTTTCCCTCAAGTAATAAAGTACCACACCTTACGTAAAGACACACACACACGCGCGCGCAGTGTGTGTGTGTGTGTGTGTGTGTGTGTGTCCACGCGCGCGAAAGCATTTAAAAGAAAAAAAAAACCGAACACCTGAAGATCATTTTGAAATTACTCCGACTGATGGTTACAAAATGACGTTGACTATCCACAGTGGAACAACGCACTTTACATCCTCCGACTCCCCTACACACACACACACACACACACACCATCCAGCCTCCAAAACTGAAACGTAGTCTTCTCCACTCGACCTCCTACGCCCACACGTACTCTCACACTAGACCAAATTACTCCAAGTTAGAATAAAATCTAAACTTCCTTATCTTGTTTTTTTTATGTGCATGTTAATCAGCAGGATTTTATACACTTTTTATGTGCATATTCATCAGCAGGATTTTATACACTTTTTTTGTGGTTAATAAAATCTCTACGTATGAAAGTTGGTTGGTTGGTTACTTGGACTGCAGGCCTACCTAGTGACAGGGCCAGCAAGGCCGTCAGCGTCAAATTATAACCAATATCAAAAAATTAACTTCAGGTATTACGGCAAGACCATGTACCGTACACACTGCACGTTTTCTCTCCTTATACATTCTAGGTTGGTAGATTGGGTGGTTGGTGGTTTTGGCCTAATAACTGTGCGTGCCAGGGTCATTAAGAGAGAGAGAGAGAGAGAGAGAGAGAGAGAGAGAGAGAGTCAAGAAGCAAGATTGGGATGAACTCCAAGATTGAGGGAGGCTGTCGCCAACCTTACGAAGCAACATATTGCCTCGTCGCTCCCTATAAGTCTCCCAGGCCACTGGGGCAAGACAGAGCCAAGCCTTGCGGCAATCTTCCCCCCGGAGCGAAGTCTGATAATATTGCAATAAAGATATATTGTGAAGCTCGCGTTATAGAAAACAAGACTCGGACGCCCTGCCTGACTGTGGTTCGAGTAAAACTGGAAAATTTCTCTTTATGTAATCTCTTGGATAGGAATGGGTACAAGACTGGAAGGTTTATGGAGAAGAGGCACTGGAGACGTTGAGTTGTGCTTATGGTGAAAGAAAGATGAGAAAAGCGGAATAAGTTAGAAGAATTAGTGTAAAAATGAGTCCAGGGCTTAAGTAGATAAACCCCATTATAATTATGTCTTTTTATTTATTCATTTCATGGGCTTTGTATCATCAGTCGACACACACTCGTCCGTGTGTGTGTGAAACCGCCCGTTGTTTTCTGTTGTGTGTTGTGGGAGGTCTTAAAGAGGCTACTGAATGTCTGACAAGATATCCTCACCTTTTAACTTTAGTGTTGTTGTAGGGTTTTCAGCTTGTGTTCATAGGCTGGTAATATAACTGCCTCACACTATCTCTGGTTTGTTTTTAATTACATCGTGATACACCACTTTCGCACCTCTGCTTCACTGTGCTTAGAATTTCTCCAACCTGGTCATTGTGTTTCTGGCTAGTTTACGCCAAATTATTACTACTATCACTATCATCATTACCACCACTATTAGCATATTACTATTATCATCAATAACTACTGCCAATCATGCCATTGTTAACCACACCACCACCATACCTTGCCCCCCTCCAGCTGGTTCTGTTTCATCATTTTACTTTGAACGACAAACTAAGTTGGGAGAAACACTTGTGTACTATCAACAGATCTAGCAACGATCATTATCTACGTTCACTGTCGACACTCGACTCTCCGCATGGGAACTCACGGACGAAACTATGCCAATTTCATTCTTTCCTAACCCTCCTATAGTACCTTGCCCTACCACAGCTTCCTCCTCATGGCCCTACATAATAGGGACATACCTCGAAAAGGTCCTCCAAGTGAAGGGCTTAGCAAGATCCTCCCTGATCCTTATGACACCACCACTGCTCATCCCACCTCTCTCTCTCTCTCTCTCTCTCTCTCTCTCTCTCTCTCTCTCTCTCTCTCTCTATCCAACCATCACCTGAACCTCAACCGACAGTTCGAGTTGAAGCTACAGCAGCATTCCCACAACCACCTCACGTCTTGCCACTTGAAGTCCCTCGTTCACTACCTAAGTTTGAGGTTTGGTCACACACACTAATCGAACCCATAGGAAATCTTGACACACCGCTGCAGCAACTCCATCTTAACTATTGTGTGAACATCATCATCAGTCAGAAGACGGCATATCACCTTCCGTTGGTGTGTGTGTGTGTGTGTGTGTGTGTGTGTGTGTGTGTAAAGACTCTACATCGTTTATCATCTTGTACGAATATTTTCAACCTTTAGCTGCAGTCGATTCAAAAGGTCATTATTACCACCGTTTCTCCAGCCAATTCGCTAAACCCTCATCTTTACTCCAGCCTTATCTTCACTACACCCTAATGTACACCACTACGTTCTATTTTCACTGAAATCTTTTGCTTACTACACTTTGGTCTTCGTTACACCCTTACCTCACGATTCCATCATCATCACTACAACTTCTTATTCAATACCATCATCTCTACACCCCACTGGCCCAGCTTAGGGTCTATGAATTTTTCCTGACAGTATAACGATATTCTACAGACACAAACACTATTGCAGATACACAAAAAGATACACTTCAATCCTCTAACACCCGTTGAATAATGTGAGCACCATAAGGGTTCATACCGGCTTCACTTCTCATGGTATAACTGTAGGAAGGTGATGAAATGTGCTAAGTAAGCTAAGCACTCCAAAACACTCCCTGAAAAGGGGAGACGTGACTAAATAAATTAGGAACCTGGCACCCCAAGCAGAGGGACCTTAGACCAGTAAACCAGAGAGATGGTTCGGCTGAAATAACGTTGTCCAATTCACTGTACTTTCAAATATGTTGTCTTCATTGATAATCATATAAACACAGTGTGTTGGGCACTGCAAGTCATAAAAAAAACAGTTTCTTGCACTGTTGATCTTGTGAATGCACTGTGTATCATTCCCATCTAATCATACAAAGGCACTTTGTCTATTTCTATATCTAACTCAGCACTGATTATTAAACACCTTCCAACCTGTGCAACCACATCATCCACCTGAGCCTCACCGTGAAAGCCTGTGGCCAAAAGCCATCCAAGGTATTCACATGATTATGTCTAAAAATATACATATTGTTCTATTATTCAAAATCATTTCTACATGCATGTAAAACCGAACGGGAGTGGCATCAACGTCAGCAGTAGTTCGAGGGTGTCCAGAAGGTCGGGGGCCCTCAGCACCACGGTCATGTGCTCCTTCCTCCTCTGGATCACCTGCTGTTGCCTCGCATGCATGTCCCTGATCGCGGTCATGTTGTCTAACGCGGACGAGCCTCCCGTGGCTGGATCCGTGGCCGTGGCAGTGGCGGCTGCAGTGGACTACAACTCCGAGGCTGTCGCCGCTGGGGTCTTGATGACAGACAATGCCACTAATGTGTTGGTGACGGCCAACGTCGACGGGGGCGTTGAGAACGAGCTCACCTGGAAACAGGCGGGCGAGTCTCAAGCCCCGCCGGCGGGGCCCGTAACCGACTCTTGAACGAGTGACATTGTCTCGTGGCCTCAGTCTCGTGGCCGACGCTGATGTTACCATTTGATCTCGTTTTCTTTTCGTTCTTATACTTAATAACTTCACTATAACTTCCCATGTCGTCTATATGTGTCAACACCTTGTTCACAGGGCGTGCGCCTCCTGCGGCTGCAGTAGAGAAGCGGGAGTAATATATTGCACTTTTAGTCATTATATTAGCTATGTTACTGGCTCAACAGACGGTGAGGTCAGTCTACAGCAACCATACAGAGAAATAATGACTGAAAAGTGAATTGGTACTGTTATCTATAGCACGTCGTTAGGGACGTCATTAGTACTGAATGTTTCTTTTTTTTTTTTTATTTAATTGTCCAGTTAAGGTGACGTTTATTATGATATTTGTTGTCGTATGAGGATAACCCAGAATCATTTACTTTTCAAGGACACGAAGGCACTCGCTAACATCATCACAGCGTGAGAACTACACTTAAATTCATTTTTCATTTCGTCTCTGGATAGTCACTTAATCTTCACTTACGCCTGAACTCCAGTGTATGTAGTCTGGCGTACATATACGCAGGTTTCTGCGTCAGGAGGATTAACCTCCCGTGCGAACACAGACGCGGATGTGGCCCCACGGGAGGGTGATGGCATGGTGCATGCATGACGCTGGACCGGGAGGAACATGCCACTACTTTTGGCTATTATCGGAGCGTACGATTAATCTTGGCTTGAAGTGAATATATATTCTGCTTCTCTTTATCATCATCGTCACTCTCAGTGTTCCAGTCCTTGCTACTGGGACACTGTTGAAGCCCTATTTACATACACAATTATATTTTTCTCAAAATGTGAAACTCTCAGCACCACCTCCAGGCAGTGCACTTCTCTTTCCTGTTCAAGTCTCGCTCTCTCTCAGATCACCTGCAGCCTAGCTGTCACACAAGATCCCAACACTTGTTATTTTCACGTTGCATGATATTGCAACACTCACATGCAGTTTTTCTCCCACTGGTCATGTCCGTATGTATGTGCGTTCATGTGGTGTGTACCTTACACCAACGCCTCAAACAGGAAGTTTAAGTACATACTTCACTCAAAGCTCGCTATGTACCTACGTGGTCCAGGATTTCACCTCATGACCCCGATCCTGGGAAATATTTTGTTTCTGCCTTTCATATTTCCATTTTCTTTTCAATCTTACAACGCAGGAGAGAAATAAATTGATTATGCTTTTTTTTCTTCTTCTTGTTGTTTCTCGTCCATCTCTCCAAAAATAAAGCACCCATTTTTCTTTAAATACGTCTGACGGAAATTTTGACAACTGGATTAAACGTTATGAACCATGGATTGATGACACACGCGAATTCAAGCCTGTCGGACATTTACAACCCAAGAAGGTATCTAAAATATGTTTACAACTTTTCAAAAAGTTAAAGGAACGGTCTTTAAAAGTTTGGAAATCATCAAAATTTCAATCTATAATCAAAATCCATTTTACGTGCGCCATGTCTTGTATAGGAAATCTGTGGAATAATAAAGTCAGTCTCACTCGTTTACTGATGGGGATTCTAAATGGATGTGCTGATCTCGGTTGCTGGCTATTTCTGGGTTTTTGATATCGTTCGTGAATCCGGCTTGCGGGATTTTTGACATCGTTCGTGAATCCGACATGCGTGATTTCGACTTTTCTGTAACAGGCGGTAATACTTAAGTCTTCTTCATACGAGACCTGTGCTGGACCTGGAGGACATTCTAACGTGGGCTGAATCAGCGTAAAAAAAAATAGAATTTTCTCCATTTTTTGCTACTGGGATTTTGAAATCATCTTGAGAGATTCTTTGGTTCTCGTTACGTTTTCTGTTACACGAGACTTCTATCTGTTCCTTGTAACTTTCAGTTCTGATAATCTAGCGATCTTTTCTTGCATAATGAAATGGATCTCCATTGACTATCACCGTGTGTTTTTTAGCGTTTTACTTTCATATTCTTCTAATTTTCCACTTCTTATTGGGTCGACTGCTTCCACTCCCTCTATACTATGGTTCCCACTATGTAAACAATCCAGGGTATGTGAAGGGAGCCGTGACGTCATCTGATTACATGAACGAATTCGCAGTGAACTGGTGGCGTTGCTATACGTCAGAAGTGTACTGTAGCATACACAAAGCTAGGGTGTGGTACCACCATCCACTGTTTCTACGGTATTTGGCGGGCGAGTTGCGTCTTAGGTCTATCAGCAATTAGGGTTATCAAGGACGCCAAGATAAAAACAACCCATAAAAAGAAAAAAAAAATCTTTCTGTAAGTGCTGAAGGTAATGGGAAGACCACTGACATCCTAATTGTGTATGTGACCCATAACATACACCAAACTACACAAGCATATATGAGAAAGAATTGCACACACAAAAAAGACTGTGCTATTAGAAAATTTAAGAGTGAGTGCTCAAATTACAGAGGTATAAGTTTGTTGAGTATTCCTGGTAAACTATATGGGAGGGTATTGATTGAGAGGGTGAAGGCATGTACAGAGCATCAGATTGGGGAAGAGCAGTGCGGTTTCAGAAGTGGTAGAGGATGTGTGGATCAGGTGTTTGCTTTGAAGAATGTATGTGAGAAATACTTAGAAAAGCAAATGGATTTGTATGTAGCATTTATGGATCTGGAGAAGGCATATGATAGAGTTGATAGAGATGCTCTGTGGAAGGTATTAAGAATATATGGTGTGGGAGGCAAGTTGTTAGAAGCAGTGAAAAGTTTTTATCGAGGATGTAAGGCATGTGTACGTGTAGGAAGAGAGGAAAGTGATTGGTTCTCAGTGAATGTAGGTTTGCGACAGGGGTGTGTGATGTCTCCATGGTTGTTTAATTTGTTTATGGATGGGGTTGTTAGGGAGGTAAATGCAAGAGTCCTGGAAAGAGGGGCAAGTATGAAGTCTGTTGGGGATGAGAGAGCTTGGGAAGTGAGTCAGTTGTTGTTCGCTGATGATACAGCGCTGGTGGCTGATTCATGTGAGAAACTGCAGAAGCTGGTGACTGAGTTTGGTAAAGTGTGTGGAAGAAGAAAGTTAAGAGTAAATGTGAATAAGAGCAAGGTTATTAGGTACAGTAGGGTTGAGGGTCAAGTCAATTGGGAGGTGAGTTTGAATGGAGAAAAACTGGAGGAAGTGAAGTGTTTTAGATATCTGGGAGTGGATCTGTCAGCGGATGGAACCATGGAAGCGGAAGTGGATCATAGGGTGGGGGAGGGGGCGAAAATTTTGGGAGCCTTGAAAAATGTGTGGAAGTCGAGAACATTATCTCGGAAAGCAAAAATGGGTATGTTTGAAGGAATAGTGGTTCCAACAATGTTGTATGGTTGCGAGGCGTGGGCTATGGATAGAGTTGTGCGCAGGAGGATGGATGTGCTGGAAATGAGATGTTTGAGGACAATGTGTGGTGTGAGGTGGTTTGATCGAGTAAGTAACGTAAGGGTAAGAGAGATGTGTGGAAATAAAAAGAGCGTGGTTGAGAGAGCAGAAGAGGGTGTTTTGAAATGGTTTGGGCACATGGAGAGAATGAGTGAGGAAAGATTGACCAAGAGGATATATGTGTCGGAGGTGGAGGGAACGAGGAGAAGAGGGAGACCAAATTGGAGGTGGAAAGATGGAGTGAAAAAGATTTTGTGTGATCGGGGCCTGAACATGCAGGAGGGTGAAAGGAGGGCAAGGAATAGAGTGAATTGGAGCGATGTGGTATACAGGGGTTGACGTGCTGTCAGTGGATTGAATCAAGGCATGTGAAGCGTCTGGGGTAAACCATGGAAAGCTGTGTAGGTATGTATATTTGCGTGTGTGGACGTGTGTATGTACGTGTGTATGGGGGTTGGGCCATTTCTTTCGTCTGTTTCCTCGCGCTACCTCGCAAACGCGGGAGACAGCGACAAAGTATAAAAAAAAAAAAAAAAAAAAAAAAACATAATTTTTCAACGAGATACTAACCTTTGATAATGATAATGTTTTTGCCCTTTTGAGGTGGGTACCTTTATTAATAAAAAAAAAAAAGGGGGGAGGGGAGGGCATGGGGGTTACTACGAGAAAAGAGAGAAAAGATTTTCCACTCAACTACCCTGGCTGAATCTAGAGGACGAACCCCTGAAGACTATAAATGAGGGGCTGAAAAATGTCTTGGATGGACCTTGGGATAGATGCACGTGGAGGATGTTGTGAAAAATGAGGGTGTGTGTGGGAGAGAGAGAGAGAGAGAGAGAGAGAGAGAATCCACTACATGTTAAGATCAGAATATGTAACGAGTCTTCCCCACCTCCTTCTAACCTAACACAGGTACACATATCACTAGCACCATAAATAAAGCGTTGCTACTCGACAGATTAGACTGAAATTTACCCAAGTGCTTCTTGCCAAGCGAACATTGTCGTATTACGAAGCACCTCATCTGCATACCGTATGCTGATCCACTGT
The DNA here is from genome assembly GCF_036320965.1 of Panulirus ornatus. Classification (NCBI taxonomy): domain Eukaryota; kingdom Metazoa; phylum Arthropoda; class Malacostraca; order Decapoda; family Palinuridae; genus Panulirus; species Panulirus ornatus. The sequence continues at coordinate 16,516,133 of NC_092232.1, forward strand.
CTCACATGAGCCTTTTCGTAAAAGAAAATCTATCGTATCTTAAAGCAAAAGCCATTTTCCGTATCCACAAAGAAGGGGTCACGAGGAGAGACTGTCCAGTCCAGTCTTCGACACTTGATAAGCACAAAGTAAAAGAAAAAAACAATGAAAAAATAATATCAAAGTACAGGAAATGTATCGCACCCAGGAGTAACCCTCATATTGGATAACATTATACGAAAAAGAGCAACCACACGTACCATCAAAGAGGAAAGAAAAAAGGCAAAGATAGGAGCAGGAGGAGGAGGAAGAGGAGGTGGAGCAGAGAAAGAGGAGGGAAGACGTCTCCGTACCTTCTCCGCTACATTAGCCAAAAGCTTCATGGTGGACCCCTGCCTGAATGAGGACATTGTCACGGAATGAGCTGCGTCGCCGCGGCCGATGAGGTTTGACGCCTGGACGATGTGTCGTCAGGACGAAGGTCCCGCCTGAAACGGGCTCTTTTACCCCCACCCACGCTGAAGAATGTACCCCCAGAGGGTGGTCTCCTTTTATCAAGACCGACCCCGAGAGCAAGGGAACAAAGGATCTGGTGGGAAGTGGTTAGGAAACATGTCCCGGCTATGAGAGAGAGAGAGAGAGAGAGAGAGAGAGAGAGAGAGAGAGAGAGAGAGAGAGAGAGAGAGAGAGAGACTGGAGGGGGTAGGTAGGCAGGATAAACTCCACGATGCCTCTGGCTATTGAATGAACATAAATCTCTCATCATAGAGGAAATTCCATTTATGTTACGAACCTTGACCCCCAAGCATTGTGCTCGTGCAATCCTCAGTGCATCAAAGTCTGTTAGGAACCCAAGGATTGTATAGATCCAATCCTTGATACGTTAGAGTCTGGACCCCAAGGATTGCGTTGATACAATCCTTGATGCCTTAGAGTTAGGACCCCAAGGATTGCGTTGATACAATCCTTGATGCCTCAAAGTTAGGACCCCAAGGATTGCGTTGATACAATCCTTGATGCGCCGGCATTAAAGCCCTAAGGACTGTGTTGATGCAGTCCTTTATGCGCTAGTGTATAGTCAGACCCGAAGTTGCTGTCAAATCACTTCACTCAGACGTGATGGCACATCTGGTGCGCGAGCCATTACCGCTTGTGTTTCAGTTGAGACACACACACACACACACACCTTTGAAGGTCTACTACAATCCTGAGGTTTCCAGACCCATCTGCCTCACATTCGTTCATAACAGTGTTATCGTCCCATAGATAATGCTACCTACACCAGTGTTCGCTAATGCTCTGAAGACTTTATCCCGTACTGTGTGTGTGATGATAAACGGTACATCATCTGGACTGTTACGTCGTTGGCGTTGGAGCGCGTCCTGGCCAAACGAAGGATCTGGGTCTTGCTGGCGAGGGACTGGAAGATGGATCAGAGGATATCCGAATACTGATACGAGACGTGATGTAACACATCCTCCGTCGTATAGTTAGGCCTCGAGTTCTCTGCCTGCGTGGCTGGCAGGAACCTCTCCCACCTTGGCTGGCGACCAGACTTCCATCCTACCTCACTCTTCACATTATGCTGACTAGAGGCAAGGAAATAACTTGGGGCCCATGTGGCAACATACACGTAGGGGGTTGAAAGGAGGTTTGTGGTAATACTGAGGTAATATGATTTCGAGATATTGTATATATATATATATATATATATATATATATATATATATATATATATATATATATATATATATATATATATAATGTATTGGGTAATAAAGAATACTTCCCACGTGTTCCCTGAGTGTCGTAGAAGGCAACTAGAAGGAGGGAGCGGGTGGCTGGAAATCCTCCCCTCCCGTTCTTAACTTTCAAAAAAAAAAAAAGAACAGAGAAGGAGGCCAAGTGAGGATATTCCCTCTAAGGTTCAGTCCTCTGTTCTTAACGTTCCCTTGCTAATAAGAGAAATGGCGAATTTGTATAAGGGAACTTTTCGTGTTTCATTTCCCCCTTGGACTCATAGGAATATATATATATATATATATATATATATATATATATATATATATATATATATATATATATATATATGTGTGTGTGTGTGTGTGTGTGTGTGTGTGTGTGTGTGTTCTGTGGAATGTGTAAGTGCAATACATAATCCACATTATAACCTGGACGCTCAGGATACAAGTTTCATGGTTCCTGCCATTATTAATAAATGCAAAACACAAAAAGTTCTGCACATAATGAGGAAACTATGACAATGGCTTGCAGCTGAGGATGGTGGTGGCGGGCTTCAGGACATTCTAATTACTGCACAGTCCCCACCACACCAGGGCGAGGCGGGGGATCTCTGGCTGTGGGGAAGGGTGGGGGGGTTTGTCTCTGTAGGTAGGAGGATCTAAGTCTGTGGGGAAGGGGGTCTGTCTCTGTGTGGGGGAGGTCTCTCTCTCTCTCTCTCTCTCTCTCTCTCTCTCTCTCTCTCTCTCTCTCTCTCTCTCTCTCTCTCTCCGTGGGGAGGATCTACATCTGTTGGGAAGAGGGTCTGTCTCTGTGTGGGGAAGGTCTCTCTCTCTGTCTCCGTGGGGAGGATCTATATCTCTTGGGAGGGGAGTCTGTCTGTGGTGGAGGAGTCCAAGTCTATGTATGAGGGACGTACATCTGCAGGAAAGGGGGTCTGTCACCGTGGGGGGGGGGGGGGGGGGGATAGTCCATCCTTGTAGGGACGGGTCTGTCTTTAAAGAGAAGAGGGTCCATCTCTGTGTGGGAGTGGAGGGTCTATTCCTACGAGAATGAGGCTCTCGTCTCTGTGGATAGGAGGGTCTATCTCTGTGGAAAGGAGTGTCTTTCTGTGAGAAGGAAGGTCTACCTCTGTGGGTAATGTGGTCTATTTCTGTGGGAAAGTTTATCTCTGTAGGGGAGGAGGATTTACCTCTGTGGAGAGGGTGTATCCTCGAAGGGAGGAAGGTGTGGCACTCGAGGTGTAGTGCTAACCCTGTAATACCCACAAGGAAGAGGCCATTCGTCCCTTGGCAAACCTCGAGTCAGCAACTTCCCCGAACGCTGGGGGGGCTCTTGCTTCTAAAGCTTCATAAAGAAAAGAAAAAAAGTAATTCCACTTTTAATTCCTGGTTTAGCATAAACCTGATTGTTAATCCAATTTGGGCGCCGAGATTCAGCAACTTTGCTTGAAGTATTCATGGAAAAGTGTGCCAATTACTGTAGCAGTAAACAGGGACAGTGTGTGTACATTACCATGCGCTTAAAAAAATTAATATCCACATAAATACAGTGGAGGAGGAGGAGGAGATCATAATGGCAATTGTTGTAAACAAAGTAAACCCCGTCTAGCGTTGGCTGTAATGTACGTTGGCGAGTTTCCCCAAATTATCAGGTTAAACCCAAACTTTCGCACCAATGCTTAAGATAAGGAAGGATGAGGTTCGTATATGTCTTTTAGGCTTTGACCGACTCTAAGCTTAAGCGTGTGAAGGCCGCACAAAAGCGGCGGGGTTCATGTCACCATGTCCGGACGGTGCGCTAGCTTGGCATGAAGACCTCGCTAACCAAGGTCGTGTAGCAGCAGCATCAACAACACGCACACGTCGACATTCAAGTTTCACAGGTGGTCAGAATATGGCGAGCGTCTAGCAAGCGGTTCCTGAGGCCGTACAACAGGCCAAAAGTCTATTTAACTTTTTCTTTCGACAGGGGGGAAAAAGATACACTGTTAACGTGTGTGTGTGTGTGTGTGGACGCGTCATAGTGAGCAGGGCGGAGCGGTAGTACAGTATATTACAGTTCCGGCAGACCTCAACGCTGGTCTATTAGTTCTGGTGACTGGACACGACAACCTCCATCAGACTACGTCAAGCGTTGTGCGCTAAAAAAAAAAAAAGAAAAAAAAAGCTTCATATTCATATTACGTTTTTTCGTAGGTTTGTGAATAAAAAGAATTTCAAAAAACATAAACGCGAGTACAAGGGAAGAGGGGAAACAGTGTCAAACACAAACATAAGAAATCATACACATCTCAAGCGGATTTTTTTTTCGCACATATGAAGAATCTTCATAAGAATAATGAGCCCAATATTGATCAAAACCTTCATATTATCTGTTTATGTTTTCTTCTGACATCTCGCTGATCTTTGGAAGACCATCCCACTCGACCTCACAGACGCTGGGGGCTGTGATACCTTCCAATAATGAAATCTTTAATTCAGCTCCTCCTTTATCTTCGAATTATCTTCTTTTTCTTCCATCTGGCCTAATTAGCTCCTTTATAAAAGCCAGTTCACTCCTAAAGAATTTAGGGAGAAGCTTTGGTTCATCCATTGTAGAGTCCACAACATTCTTCACAAAGTTTTCTCCGTTCCTGTTTTCTGGTCATGATATGGATATACACCATGGATAGGATTCGAACCCTGGGAAGGGCGTTTGGCCTCCTGGACCACACGGAGGTAAAAAATAGACAGGGACCAGTTTCGCAGAGTTTGCCTCGCGTCCTAACCTCAATTCCGTGGGGAAGAAATAGACTTTAATCTATCGCGGCCCTAATGTTGTGGCAAATATATCGATGATATGACAAATATGTATACAACGAGGGATAGATTCGAGCCCTGGGAGGGGCGTCCACAACTACCAGGGTTCGATTCTGACCCGTGGTCTACATACATATGGCTTTCCACCGATATCCTGAAAAACTCGTTCCCTACTGTATTATACCTTTCAAATGCTGGCTGGCTGGAGAGCCGCCTCAATCTTCACCACAGTACACCCATAATGGCTTTTGCCTTTCGACAGGACGACTCTCCGAGCCTTCCCTCTATATATAGGCAGCTTAAGGTACACATGTTTCTACTTCATTGTATACTTTAGAACCTTTTCCATAACAATAGGTATATCAGAGGATATAATCCTGCATACACTCTTGAAACTTGTTTCTCCACGAGTCTCCACTGCCATGAAAATCTAAGTTCTCTCAGTCTGTCGCCTTTTAAATGAAATTTCCCATTCATAGAACTTTACCGTTTCTGTAAAATGCGTTTTTCCCTGTTTCATGTATCAGTCTAAACGTTTCATCATTGTTATATATATATATATATATATATATATATATATATATATATATATATATATATATATATATACACACACGAACAAAGTGCATATGAACGCGCACCTTCATAGAACATGCATTCCTCCAACAGCCAGGATCGGAACCAGGACCCCTGTGTTACAGGCGGTAGCGCTCCCGGCTGTTACACAGGGGTCTCGGGTTCGATACTGGCTGTTGGAGGTATGTATGTTCTATGAAGGTGCGCGTTCATATGCACTTTTCCTGTTTCATTTCCCTCGTGGTTATCAGCAAATACTAGATCACGGGCACCCCTGTGTATATATATATATATATATATATATATATATATATATATATATATATATATATAACCACCTCCGACACATATATCCTCTTGGTCAATCTTTCCTCACTCATTCTCTCCATGTGCCCGAACCATTTCAAAACACCCTCTTCTGCTCTCTCAACCACGCTCTTTTTATTTCCACACATCTCTCTTACCCTTACGTTACTTACTCGATCAAACCACCTCACACCACACATTGTCCTCAAACATCTCATTTCCAGCACATCCATCCTCCTGCGCACAACTCTATCCATATATATATATATATATATATATATATATATATATATATATATATGTATATATATATATATATATATATATATATATATACTTTATCATTAAATCTTTCGAAAGCTATCAATCATGAATATCAGCATGCAATCATTTTCCACATTTACTCTTCCCTCTATGTGCTGTCTGAAGAGACATGCACAAATACTTGTGAGACTTGAGGTTATTCCTTATCAGGAGGGTTTACCTCCTTCCTCCTTTGTCTGCTGATATCCTCTCTGCTTTCATGCATCCCTCAGGGCAGATAGGATCAGGTCTTATCTCTTTACAAATGCTTTTCCTTCACGACTCCAACAATATCAAGTTTGTATTCCCTCATTCAATCCTGAACTCTATATATTTTCTTCATCTACTACTAAGTAAACATTTACGTTATTATACATCATTTTTTCAGTCTGACATTCCCATCATTAAAGATTACTGACCACTTCGAGATTCAAAGGCGGGAATGTCTTCATAGAGAGAGCCACATTTAACGTCCCTCTTATATTGCCTTGAGACTACATTCCCCACTTTTTTTCTCTCGTTCCTCCGGAGCTCTGTTCACTAACTTTGTTTAAGACCCTTCTGAATTCCTCCTTGTTCACTAGTCTCTCTGTCTGCTTACGTACCTGCTGCCCACAACATTCCATAATGAACGTAGTCCTCACTGATCGTTCCCTTAAGTCTTCATTTGGTCACCTTAAGTCTTCACTTTCTTCCTTAAGTCTTCACTTGGTCCCCTCAAGTCTTCACTTGGGCCCCGTAAGCATTCACTTGGTCCCCTCAAGTCTTCACTTGGTCATCCTCAAGTCTTCACTTGGTCATCCTCAAGTCTTCACTTGGTCTTCCTTAAGTTTTCACTTGATACCCTTAAGTCTTCACTTGGGCCCCTTAAGTCTTCACTTGGTCACCTTAAGTCCTCATTATCTCTCCCAATTCCCTTTGCTTTTATCGCCTTAAAAATTGAACCTGGCAAATCTAAAACCTTTAGCAGCCATTCAATCAGTGTCTTTTTTTTTCCCCACCCTTTTCACTTTGGCCGGAGTATGGTCGTCTTACAGTTCCTCAAATCACCAATGACTTGTGTCTATTAAACCTCTAGTTTCACCAACGTTCTTCGATCGTAGTTTCCGGAGGCCCCGACGGGTCATAGACCCTTGGGGTTTTATTCTACTCAACGCCTGACGATTTTCATTCAGCTTTTGCCTGGCCCGACCCGCCTGTCGGTCAGGTCCTGTCGTGTTGCCTCATCCATCTCGTAGTCTTCCATCTTTTCCTAAAATCATCATTTTCGCTAACTTGCACAGACGCTCGGTACTCTTTACTTCCCTGAACCTTCCATCAACCAAAGCATATACTTTCCTGATCGTTCCGGTTCTAAGAACATTATATGTTTCCCTTTGTTCCAACATCCCCAAACCTCTTCTTTCTAGCAGCAGTTATTATTTACTCCTATAATTTTTGCTCCTTATTTCCTTGTCGCTAATTTTCCACAGTCTCTGGTCCCCGCGTTTGGGGCGCCTTCTCTTATTTTGTTCTATTTCCGAGGCAACCAGAGGAGATTCTCCTGACTTCTACCTCTGTGGCCTACTACCACATGCATCTTCTCTCCTATGCTTAATTTCACTTCTGAATTACTTCTTTCTCTGAGTTTTGCTCTCGTGGTCTTTGCGTTTCTTATTTCCCTCATTTTCCTCTTCCACTTCATGACTTTTTCATGAAGTTTGATTTGATTCCCATTTCTCATCAATTTCTTCATCCAGTTGCTATTATGGTCTCTTGTTTCCTTATTTTTGTTCAAATCTTTTCCATCCTTATGGTCCTGGATGATTCATCTTTTAATTCTCTGATCTTTTCTCCTAATAATAGAAAATGGATTCCCTTTGTTCAGTTTCACCTCTAGCTCTAGGCTTTTACTGTACCGTTCTTCGTTTTCAGTTTCAGCACAAAAGTGATGAAAGCCTTCATAGAAAATTCCAGTTCAACCCTGTTCATTTCCTTGTGCTTCTTAGCTCATGTAACAAGAGTAAGACATTTCGTCCCAGAGAACTAATCTCTAAAGTAATTCTTCCCAGAAACATTTCAGTTTACGTATTCTCAGCTAATCACATTCTCTGTGTTAATCATACTTACAATATAGTCGCAAAGTAATCATCTTTTATGTAATCTCTCACACGTATCAATTTACGCATCCTAAACTAATCACCTATTTTTCCAACATTTCAGTTTTCTATTGACTTTCTACACAGGCTGCGCATTCTCATCTAATCCCATTTTCTCTCAATCATTTCCAACAATCAGCACCCGTACAAACCAACAACGCCCCACCCTCTGTCGTCATTCATCAATATGGCGGTTCGAATCCCCCGTTCAGCCTTGGCTTCAAAGCTCTCATTACACACTCGACCATAAAATGAAACTTTTTTGAAGATCTGTCGCATTCAGGAGACCCTCTGGTATTCCCTCCCTCGCCTGACGTGGACCTATAGTATAGGTCTCATGCAGCTGGACACCGTCAGTATCCTGTGCAATATTATACTGCCATATGTTCCTGTCTGTCTAACTGAGAGAGAGAGAGAGAGAGAGAGAGAGAGAGAGAGAGAGAGAGAGAGAGAGAGAGGGAGAGAGAGAGAGAGAGAGAGAGAGAGAGAGAAATGAATAAGTATATGAATACAAATCAAGTATATGCATTTACCCATATCTCTCTCTCCCTCTCTCTCTCTCTGTCTCTCTCTCTCTCTCTCTCTCTCTCTCTCTCTCTCTATATATATATATATATATATATATATATATATATATATATATATATATATTCATTTCTTTTTATTATATTTCACAGCTGTCTCCAGCGTTAGAGAGGTAGCGTAAGGAAAAAGACGAAAAAATGGCCCAACCCACTCACATACACAAGTATATACATAAACACCCACGCACGCACATATGCATGCCTATACATTTCTACGTATACATACATGTACACACAGAGACAGACACATATATACACATGTACACATTCATACTTGCTTCCTTCATCCCTTCCCATCGCCACCCCTCCACACATGAAATGGCACCCACCCCTCTCCCCCCCGCGCGCAAAGTAGCGCTAGGAAAAGACAACAAAGGCCACATTCGTTCATACTCACTCTCTCGCTGTCATGTGTAATGCACCGAAACCACAGCTCCACATCCACTACTACAAAAACACAATATGTTACATGTTCCTTAAGCCAAAAACTAATTCCATTTCACACGTCTTGTTGAGAGTTATCACAATGCATGATCAAGTGTACATCTTGGACGAGATGATGAAATCAGCTACAAGCGTGAATGTACCAGGATACAGCAGGCAACACAAGGATCATTCTTGTTCTGTGCGTCACCCGCAGCGCATGTTCATTCGTGCAGACGTTTTCTACATATATCATATCATTAAAATAATGAGAAAAACAAATAAAACAGAATAACCCATACGAAAAAATGTAATTACTCAACAACATCATAAAATCTAAATGTATGATGGATCCAGCTTCAACGTATGATGTACCCAGCTTTAAAGTATGATATATCCAGTTTAAACGTATGATGTATCCAGCTTTAAAGTATACATACTACTTTAGCCTATGATGTATCCAGCTCTAAGGTATGATATATGAAACTTTAACCTATGATGTATCCAGCTTTAAATATGATGCATCTGGCTCTATAAACAATGTGAATATCGGAAACTTTCCACAATGCAAAGCAGAAGGCAAGTATAAGGCCCTGCATGATTCGTACCTTCCCTAACCCTCGACAGTCTGTACCATTTACCCAGCATTATACAACAGAAGCAGAGGAGGGATTACGCCGTGCTAATCATTAAACACAACAAAGCAGTGTTTACGTCGCACTCAACAAAGGAGGGTTTGGGTTAAACCGGCTAATTCTCTCCCTCTCTCTCTCTATCTCTCTCCCCCAAAACGCTTCTTCTCCAAAACCGTTCTCACGTCAAGCACAACTCTGCGCGTCTCTACGCTCTCAGAGAGACAAACACCACGATGTGGTCACAACACAGTCATTACGAATAGCGGTTTTCAAGGGATGTGTTATGGCACAGGCGACACATAAGAGCATAGACAAGAGACAGACTGTCAGCATGCTTGAGTAAAATACATAGTTTGATATATCTCTTACAGGGCGCCTATAACATTCAGCCAGTAAAGTTGTACTTTTGTTCATATGTCATATAAATTGTTTACACAAACACGTACATTATAACTATCTACCTATCTACCCCCCCCCCCCCCCACACACACACATACATACATATTCACCATTTACTGGAATGGACGAAGGAATGGCCTTATTCGCTCTCATCTATTCTCTAGCTGTCATGTACAATGCACTTAAACCACAGTTCCCTATTCACATCTAAACCCCACACACCTCTTCTAGGTTTACCCCTACCGCCAAGCACGTCGTCCCCTGTAAACCACACGGGTCCACGCCTCACATCCACATACCCTCAAACATGGTTGATGGCACATATAACACAGACGTTAGAATCAGGATAGGAATGCACAAAGGATCAGTTTTTGTTTTGGGGCATTACCAAGTTCCTGGCTTTCCAGAATATCTTTGGTCGATGCCAGCAGCAGCAACAACATTGCAGTAGTCCCTCTATAAAACCCAGATGTACACAAACCGCGAAAAACATTCATCATCATCATACACAATGTCACAACCGCAGTTAATGCATGTTACTCCCTTTCAACCTGACGGTACGACCCTTGAATGAACGAACACTTGGGTAAGCTGGCTTATGACCTTTAACTTGGCTCTTAAGGGTTGCATCGTTGTGCTTGAAGTCCGTGCCGTCTCAAGGGTTGCATCGTTGTGCTCAAGGTCCGTACCGTCTTGTTCTTGACAGACATGGTGTTCGTACAAGATGAATTCCAGTCTCGAACTGATGGAAAAGTAATTCGATAACCATTGATAACCCACCACATCACCAAGTTCCTTGATGGGGGGAAAGGTATACTCTATATGAAAGCTTATATCATTGTAACATCCATCACTTTTACATTATTCTTTACTGACCCATCTTTTAGACGAGGGTCATCTGTTGTGATAAAGTTCACATGGCGAAGTGAAAAGAGACCATGTACTCTAGTTGTGATAAACAAAGCTACACTATGCTGCACTAACTATGCCTCACTAATAGTGCCACACTAATCCTTCTGCACTAACTATGCTTCACAATGCTACACTATGCCGCCCTAACTATGATGCACTATCTATGCTACAGTATCGGGCTACTTTGAAGATATGGCCACTGAGCTACAGAATAGTGCTCGGAAGTGAATCAAACCATAAACCTGCTCTTCTTAGGTTAAAAAAAAAAGAAAAATCCTTTAATACTTGTAAAGCGAGAGACGCTCCACTGTAGATTATAGTTCAATTAGTGCAAGTATTCATCTATTCCCAGTACAGCCGGCTTGCCTCTGTAACTGCAGCTGAAATTGGTGTCTTCGCAAAAAAAATACCGTGCCCTCATTTCTCTCTAATCATTATACTGCAGCAGCTGAATGCTGAATTTCATATTCTGAACTTCTATTACTTATTCAGACTCGTTACATCTCTTAAGCATTTAAAGAACATTTTGCCCTCACCAACATAACCTTTCAGTAGGATCACACACCTGTACTACACTTTAATACGTTCTCTTTTCTCTTAATGGCTAAAGCTAGGCCAATTTGGTATCTGATCCTCTATCATGAATATCTAACGGTATCACACACACACACACACACACACACACACACACACACACACACACACACACACATACACTGTCTCCTCTGAATGACACTTAATTTCACAACGAATACTAAAAACTTATCTTCACGGACCTACACATGCAGACAGCCCAGCTTACTGCATCATACTGGGAAGGTCTGGTGTCAGGTCCTGATCTGTCTTGTTTCCTCTCCAAGATAATCATCTTTTTGATTAATTTTTCATCCGTGTATCATCATGTGTTTGAAAAGTTTCAAGTATTGAAGAGTCTCTAGACGTCCAAAATCGAGCTTTCAAGATTAAATATATTGTAAAGTTACTTATGCTCACGCAAGCACTTACTTCTCATACACACACAATATATATATATACATACATACATATATATATATATATATATATATATATATATATATATATATATATATATATATATATATATATATATATATGAGAGCAGATTTAGTAGATACACGATTATTTCTGCCGTATTAAAAGTTAAACTTCAGGAAGGATTCTCTCTCTCTCTCTCTCTCTCTGACTCTACGCAGTGAGAACCGGTGGCGGGCAAGTAACAGTAACACTCTAACGACCGTGTCATGAATGGACACACAATAGTCGACCCTGCGCCAGGAGAGAGAGAGAGAAGGACCCGGTTCCTCACATCTGTGCTATCAAGATATAACATCAACGTCGAACCTATAGGAAAGCAAGAGTGGATGATGAGAATGGAGGAGGGCAATGTACTCTCTCTCTCTCTCTCTCTCTCTCTCTCTCTCTCTCTCTCTCTCTCTCTCTCTCTCTCTCTCTCTTCCTTCAAAATCCTGCCATTGACTCACTCATCGTCCAGAATATATCACTAAAAGCGCCCGTGGGGAGGGAGGGGATGTGGCGTGTCCTCCTCCTCCTCCTCCTCCTCCTACTGTCAGAATATTCCCGTCGTCTCTATCGCCGCCCTTAATAAGGGTGAGAACAGCCTCGTGAGACCAGCAAGAGAGAGGCGCGCGGGCGCGTCTCTCCCTGACGTGTGTAAGAGCCTTTGTTTCCAACACTTCAAAGAAAACGGACCTACGTAGTGCCGTTCGCTGTGACACTGGCTCTGATGAGGACCTGCCTGACGGTGAAGTTCGGCGAAAGGCGAGCGCCAGTGTGCTCTGCACAGTACAAACAATGTGATATGACGGAATGGAACAGGTGCGTGAACAGTGTTCTCTCCAAGCGTTAGTCGTGTATATACAACTGTGTGTGTGTGTGTGTGTGTGTGTGTGTGTGTGTGTGTGTGTGTGTAATTATACATTTTCACAGAACAGGGAAAGAGTTTTACACGTGTGTGTGTGTGTGTGTGTGTGTGTGTGCGCAATTACCTATGTAGACTACATGGGGAGATGTAAGAATTAAAAACAAAAGTTCTTTCACAAGAGTGGCGGAGGAATGGAACACATGGCATAAAGAAGCAGTAAATACGGACAGTATACACAAGTTTAAAGAAGATCTACGATAACTGAGACGATAGTTGAGATTGTTCAAGAGATTGTGACTACTTTGGCATCATAGTGAAGGGGGTTAGAGTATATTATCAGATTCCACAACATTCCTGTTCACTCTAGATAAACTTTTTACATTTCTCTAAGCTATTCCTATTCTGGGAGGATAAGCGAAGACTAAATTCTCTATCTGTATAAGTTATTGATTGATATACACATTTCACCTATGTATTAAGCGAGACGTTCTGTACATTGATTAATAAGCTGTGAAGACTTATGGAGAAGTTGTGTTTCCTCATCCTCCTAAAATGTTATAAAAAATTAGGTCAGAAAAGCAAAGTAGGTTTTTCTAAGAAATGTATATATGAGTATTTCAGTCGTACACACACACACACACACACACACACACACACACACACAGTACTTACTAACAATATATAGCGACATATAATGACTATAGAGTCTATCAATTAACGCTAATGCCAACAGATTATATCAACTTTATATATAACTTATATTTCATCACACTAGTCTACATAGCATTAACAGAGAATCTTTCTTATAACAACGTACAGTACAGTCTTTATAACAGTAACGTCTTAAATCACGACTTAAAGTCTTTCTTATAACAAGAGCACAAAGTCTATAAAGTTACGATCTCAGGACAACAACGCAAAGTCTGTCTCACAAAACGTAACATACAGTCTCAAAACTCGTGTAAATAAGCCTTCCTCACACTTCGTAGCGGCAGTTCCTTTGTGAAACCTGTTATAATGGCACTCGTCTGACTACCCTAACAATGCTAACCAAAACAATCATCCCATCACATTACCTTTTCCTTTTACATGTTAATCTGGTTTACAGTGGGGGAGGAAGAGGAGGAGGAGAGGAGACGTTAAGTTTTCTAATATCATTTTAATGCGACTAACTCTCTCAAAGAAATTCAATTCAGGAGAAAATATACACACAAGCCCACTTGCATATTCATTTGTGAATATTCTTTTTTTTACCCCTCGAGGATGAATGCTAATGTGGAGGCAGACCTACACCAGTGAGGACGAGATCGGAGTGGCGCAGAACACATGGCAAGTGAGGGTAATTCCGGACGCCTCCAGGACAACAGGAACATGGCAAAAAGAATGAGAGTAATGTCTAGTTTCAGGAAATCCTGGAAACGGGATAAGCAACCAAAACGGATATACGGATCATACCACGCAACATTTGACACTCAGCACAACATGACACGGTTGGAATAATGTCCCAACAAGATCAAAACGTTTGCAACTTCAACCAAGTCTTTCGTCGCTCGAATCCAGTTCACACCTGCCAGTCACCTTGAATAGACGACATTCAGTCACCCCCACTGAACAAAACACTAACCATTCCAGGCACAGCATACGACACACACACACACACACACACACACACACACACACACACACACGACTCACTCCAACAGCAACATCAACACAAGAGCAAAACACAAAATATATGTCCTCAGAGCACGAACTGGCAACATATTTGGACAAGGAAAAGAATCCATCTACAAACAAATCATCCACTCCACTTTAAACTTTGCCTCACCTGCCTGGGCTTCCACCCTCTTAAAAACCAATATACCAACGCTGTAAATCATACGAAATTGTGCACTCAGAACAATCACTGGCTGCGTAGCAACAACAAACATTCAACATCTTCAGAACGAAACAAAGATCCTCTCGATACAGTCCTACCTAAACATGCTCCGCACTAGTTTTTATGCAACGGCACTAGATCCCTCCCACTCAAACCACTCTATATCCACCAACCCCCCCTCAAAAAAATAGAAAGCTTACCCTTGCCTGTCACTTCAGTATCCTTTACTCAAAGATTTCACCCACCCCATCCAAATGTAACAATGACAAAACATAAAAACAGCGAACAAACTCATGAAACACTAAACGACCGCCCTCTTAACTCAACGTCTTAAACTCCAACCTACTAGAAATACATTCATCGCAAACCACACGCCCCAGACAAATGCGAGTCATATTCTTGTTTCTTTTATGCTTGTGGGTCATCAACAAGATGACGAGTGATGATGTATGGACTATATACAGGCGGAGGAGAGGTTTACAGCCCAGCCATTCATGTAGCATTCTGAACGAGTAGAATCAATTACTATCAACATGAAAGGAGATGGCACACACTGCTCAAGAACCTGATGTATGTATACATAGTCTAAATTTTCATTTCGAATGCCTGTACTTAGTAGAGAGGTCCTCACATGCCGCAGCAATGGAATATACGTAGCCTACACATCTGTCTGCCGTGGGATGTACTTCTTTTACAAACAGACATCACAAAGAACTGAGGAAATGATGCAAAGTAGTTGCTTTTTTTTTTTCCAGTGTACTTCCAGCTCACAAAGCTTTTAAAAGCGTAGATCATTCCTTTCATCTCTTTGCGCGGTAGCTCTGCCTAATGGCAAAATCTCGTCGTGAGTACTCGTAGGTAAGCAGACGACTCTCTCTCTCTCTCTCTCTCTCTCTCTCTCTCTCTCTCTCTCTCTCTCTCTCTCTCTCTCTCTCCCTCCTCGTATCTGTCTGTCCGTTTCTCCTTTTTCTCTTACATCATTTTTTTTTTTCTCTCTATCACGAAGTTTTACATAGTGATCCTCCTCCTCCTGGAGGACAATTTCTAGCTGAGGATCCATCGTACGGGACAGTCTTCGACTAGCGACCTACGAGTCGGACGGACTATTATCACCTGGAGGAGGAGAGGACCACCACCTTCGTCAAGACGCTGCCGACCAGCGGCTTGAGTCATCAAGTAAGGAAGTCTTCTGGTGGTTAGGTCTCCCGCAGGAACTATCACCACGTCTCCACCAACACACACACACACACACACACACACGCGATTCTCAGAATGTCTTTACTCTCGCCTTAAAATATATGCACTTCATTACCTCACCGTTGCCCTTAAATTAACCTGCTCTCTCTTCGTCTTTTAAAGGTACTGAATTAACTGCTATACGACATATTCAACTACTTGGAGCTAAACATATTAATTACTTAGCATTAGATTAATGAACGACTTTTTCTTATCCCCCCAAAAAGTATTATACATACTTTACTTAGAATCATGTATTCTCCTTATTGAACTTACTTAGAATCGCATATTCTCTTTACTGAACTTGACTTAGAATCACGTATTCTCTTTATTGAACATTTAAATGGGAATTTTAGTTTCCTTTTTCCCAGCCACATCCACTCAGCAGTGAGTACCCTGACTCCTTCTAGAAAGCAATCTAACCGTTGACTGGAAAGAGCAAAACCTTCGCTACTCTACGTAATAGAATTACTGGATATGTGGGGCTGCTCTTTTCAAGGCGAGCCTCAGTATTTTCTACGTCATGCCCTAAACCATAGTCTCGGACGTAGAACTACAATGTGATATACATATTTCTGCATTATGCTACCGGTATCGGAAAAAGACTTGTCCTCTACACCCGAAGACAGACAATTTCAGTTTCAATCCAATGTTTATGACAAATACGCTTCAACACTTTTTGAAAACTTTATTGTAAAATCAAACATAATCTTCTCGTCTTTTTAATTCCACATTAACATCAACTAGGATTTAGTAATCAAATGAAGTACTGAAATGTTTCATCGTTCCTTTAAATTCTATATGGAATACATCTACTCCTTGTGAGTGAGTGTTGCACAATCAGCAACTTCAGACAAAGGTCGTCAAACGCAAGAACAAACACTAGTGAAACGAGGAGGCTCGCTGACGTAGACTAGGGTTTCACTTTACAATTTCTCTCGTTTTCAGAATACCTGGAGACACATTATATATATATATATATATATATATATACATATATATATTACTTTATTCCCTCCCCAACACGATCACCGTTTCCCATGAAAATGAGGTAGCACCGAAACCACAGCTTCCTATCCACATCCAGGCGCCACAGACGCTTCACATGCCCTGATTCAGTCCAATGACAGTATGTCGACCCCAGTATACGAATTCGGTATTCACTTTATTCTGTGCATGCCTTTCACCCTCCTACAAAATCTTTTTCACTCCATCCTTCCATCTCCAATTTGGTCTGTCTGTTCTCCTTGTTCCCTCCACTTCTGACACATATATCCACTTGTCAATGTCTCCTCACTCATTCTTTACATATGTCCAAACCATTTCAACACACTCTTCTGCGCTGTCAACCATCTCTTTTTATTACCACACATGTCTCTTATCTTTCCATTACTTACTCGATCAAACCACCTCAAACTACATATTGTCTTCAAACACTTAACCTTGAAAACATCCACCCCACACCACACAATCCCATCCATAAACCCACGCTTCGTATCCTTACACCTTTGCTGGGACCAGTATACTCTCAGACATACCAGCTTTTGCCTCATCCTGCACAGAAAACGATATCTCCCTCCATAGATTCTTCAGTGCCCACAGAGTCTTAACCCCTTAACCCATCCCACGACTCACTTCCGCCTCCATGGTTCCATTTGCCGCCATGTCCACACCCTGGTATCTAAAGCACTTCACTTCCTCTGAATGTTCTCCATTCAAACTCTCACCCGAACTATCCGGTCCCCTCTACCCTGATAAACCTAGTTATCTTGCTTTTACTCACATTTACTTGCAACTTCCTTCTTATGCACATTCATCCATACTCAGTCACCAACGTCTGCAGTTTCTCACTCGATTCCGCCTCCAGCGATGGGTCACCAGTAAACAAAAAAAAACTAACTCGCTTCCTAGGCCCTCTCATCCACCTTACACACTGCTTTACTCGCACCTCTCACCGAGACCCTTGTATTTTCCTCTCTCTCGCCACCTGTTCGAAACTGCAAAAGATGTGCAGGCGCTCGACACCTTCAGGGAGCCACCCTTCTGCCGAGGTTATCAGCGACGTAATACAAGAGGGACGCGATGGTCTCGGGAGTTCCATACTGGCGTGAAGTGCTGTCTGCTCCTTACCCGAACAATACCTACTTGTATGCTAATTCTCCTTCCTAATTCCTACATTTAATCTAAGGATTCTTCTCACACGCAAGAAAATAAGCAACTGAGAGAACTGTGGCGAGTTCCTTCTGGATATATATATTTTTTGGCAAAAAGACAAAAAAGATTTCACGTGATGGAAGAAAAAAGTAAAATACTAAAAGCGAGAGGAAAATATTCCCCAGCTTCCCTGGTCAATACCTTTCCCAGCTGCTTGTTTACGACCTTTTATGACCGAGCCATGAACTCAATCGTTCGTAAGTAGGAATCAAAACAAGTAATACTATATAGTCACGTAATTCTTTTTTCTTCTGAAAATATTTCCACAAGTAATGATTAGCATCTTATATATATATATATATATATATATATATATATATATATATATATATATATATATATATATATATATATATGAAAGTGAAATCACAATTCAGTAGGAGTTCATATGATTTCATTTAAAATGTAATTTTTCTATACATGTATAGAAAATTACATGTTAAACAAAACTATATGAACTACTAGTGAATTGTGATTTCACTTTCATAACTATCATCACGGAAAAGAGTGATACGTATATATATATATATATATATATATATATATATATATATATATATATATATATATATATATATATATATATATATATATGGCTTCTATGAAGCAAGTTTTCCACCTCAAAATTTCTGAGACACTTCTGTTCTCCTTTTCGTCTCAATTTCTTGTAACCCTTTCTATATTCAAGGCCTCTCCTCGATAGGAGCTTTTGTATACGACTGGAGCCTTTCACACACACACACACACACACCAAGCCACTGCATCTATCTACTGTACACAGCGATCCCTTCACCCACGGTTATCACATCCCTCGTCATGGAGAATGATAACAACACAGGTTTATCTTACCCCTCCTCTCGTATCTCTCCTAATCTCCAGTCATCTACCTCTACTCCCCAGTAAAGACTCAGTCGACTGTAATGCCATAATATCCTTTCCTCCTCCCTCATGGGAATGATGACCAGAACACACATCATAAGCTTCATTTTTTTTTTACTAATTACCATCGTGGTTTAACCCCAAGGGGTACACCTGCCTCCACTAATGATAGTGATGAACATCTTGTTTTCTTTCCTGACTCGTCTTTCATTAGAACTGTAAGCATATATCAAACATTAAATAACGTCTGTGTCTGTCGCTCCCATTCCTCTCACTCTTCGATTACATGATATTTCTCCATATAGTTACCGTCTTGGCGCATCTTTAAGCTGTATATAACTATATATCTATATCATAGAGAGAGAGAGAGAGAGAGAGAGAGAGAGAGAGAGAGAGAGAGAGAGAGAGAGAGAGCATCAACCTTGTTAACCAAACTCCAGTCATCACAAGTCTCCAAAAAAATGCTCCATAAACCGACATTTTCTTGGAGTTTCCTTAAATCTCGATTAAGGTAGAACAAAAATTTCTCCCTTATTAAAAATAATCGTCACATATTGTCTTGTTTAGGGAGGCTGATGTGCAATAAAGATCGGTGATAAAGCCCAAAAATTAAAGGGGAATAATAGAAAAAAAAAAAAAAAGAATGAGGGACTAAAACCTCCACCAGAAATTGGTAACTGAGGGCACCAGGTTCGTATCCCGCTAGAAATCTCTCTCTCTCTCTCTCTCTCTCTCTCTCTCTCTCTCTCTCTCTCTCTCTCTCTCTCTCTCTCTCTCTCTCTCCCCTTGTTCCGTAGGCCTACAACACTCTCCTCTCGAGCGTTGCCACAACAGCCTCTCTGATCATCGGACTACAACTTACACCATCTCTACTCGACACGTTCCCGTCATATGTCGACTGTGGTCAACACGTTCCCGTCATATGTCGACTGTGGTCAACACGGAGGAGAGTCTTAGCCCAATGTGGTGGTAACAACAACATTGCCCAGCGATGACAGGGTGGGCATTTAAGGACGGTCCTCCAGTGTCAATGTCCCTAAGTTTGGACCATGATCATCCCAAGTGTTCGACGACGACGTCACCAGTGGTGCGAGGGAGGGCGAAAACGTAGCCATCTGAGGCGAGAGGAACAAACTGCTGCTGTTGTTTTTTTTTTATCTCGGCTTAAAGTGTCGTTTTTGCCAGATAATCTCCGATAAACATTCGAGAGCAGTTTACACTGATTGTTCAAGTAAGACATATCTAAGGTTTAATATAGCTTCCCATCACACACACACACACACACACACATATATATATATATATATATATATATATATATATATATATATATATATATATATATATATATATATGGGAAATATTTACTCCATCCTAACCATACGGAGCTGAACAAACACTTACCGTATTAAAAGGAGACGCATCAGAGTCGGGAAGAGGATCGGCTTAAAAGCTCTCAGAATCCCAGAATTCACATGGGAAATGTATCCAGATCCTACTCCAGTAGATGGAATTGTACGAGGGGAAGAACAGGGGAGGGATGGGGTGGGGGTGTCCGAGGGATAATAAGATCATAGAGAGGTTGGCTACAGGGAGAAGAGTGCGGTAAGATAGGTTAAAAGATGGAATGAAATGAGATAAAAGAGTGAGTGAAGAGGAGGAGGAAAAGGAGGTGGGTGATAGGAGAGTGAGAGAGGGCGCACAACATCTGGAGGTGTTGGGTTGGCTAACAAAACAGTGGTTTGGGGTCCGAGTCGTCGACCTGCAGTACCAGGAAGCAGAGAAGGTACTCCTCTTGAAGTCGAGCTAGAGGGAACGTATGGCTGTAGTCCTCTTTCATGCTTAGCTTCAAGTATCCCAAACGTTCTCTCTGATGACCTGTCCAGTACCTCATCTCTCTCTCTCTCTCTCTCTCTCTCTCTCTCTCTCTCTCTCTCTCTCTCTCTCTCTCTCTCCTAATCAGACTAAATGGTCGCCCGCCTCAGCCCATTCCAGGGGATGAGTCGGCCAATAACATTCTTAACGTCGGATTCAACACTCGTATGTTTTTTCCCGAACGAGCGTCTTCCCTTCCTGTGACCGTGGGGGGGTGGGATACCCTTTCTGTGACCGTGGGAGGGAGGGGGATACCCTTTCTGTGACCGTGGGAGGGGAGGGATACCCTTTCTGTGACCGTGGGATGGGGTGGGATACCCTTTCTGTGACTGCTGGAAGAGGGAAGGGGGGGCTTCCCTTCCTGTGACCGTGGGAGAGGTCTCGTCTAACTCTTTCTCACAACCCTCATTTCCTCACCGTTGCCTCGCGTGCCTCACGTAACTCACAAACGGGCACTTCCAAACCTTACCACCGTGACGTCACGGTTTATCCCGCATTATCTTTTTTCATGATATCCAACGCAAGGAATACAGCATACACACGCACAAATGCCTCGTCTGTCTCTCTCTCTCTCAGGCGAGGGGTCATTCATGGCGAGGCAGTACCACCTTCGAGGGACGGAAAGGAGTATAATCTCGTTGAGGAACCCCTCGCTCTAAAGGAGTCTTAACATATCCTCCTTAAACCCCTTCCTGGAAGGGTCCAGGTGTTAATCCAGAAGCCCTTCTCCAAGGGCTCTTGAAACTCCAAAGCAGCGCTACACACAGTACCAGTGACAGGATGGACCCCTTGAAGCGAGAAGATCCTTAACAAGACCGTAGTCTACTTCACCACATGACAATGATATAGCCTCGCCAAAAGGTCACTTTTAACTTGCGGCGTAATTGCAAGCCAGCGGAGTCTGGGTAACGATTACACACACACACATATATACATATATATATATATATATATATATATATATATATATATATATATATATATATATATATATATATTATTATTTTTATTTATTATACTTTGTCGCTGTCTCCCGCGTTTGCGAGGTAGCGCAAGGAAACAGACGAAAGAAATGCCCCCCCCCCCATACACATGTATATACATACGTCCACACACGCAAATATACATACCTACACAGCTTTCCATGGTTTACACCAGACGCCTCACATGCCCTGATTCAATCCACTGACAGCACGTCAACCCCGGTATACCACATCGCTCCAATTCACTCTATTCCTTGCCCTCCTTTCACCCTCCTGCATGTTCAGGCCCCGATCACACAAAATCTTTTTCACTCCATCTTTCCACCTCCAATTTGGTCTCCCTCTTCTCCTTGTTCCCTCCACCTCCGACACATATATCCTCTTGGTCAATCTTTCCTCACTCATCCTCTCCATGTGCCCAAACCACTTCAAAACACCCTCTTCTGCTCTCTCAACCACGCTCTTTTTATTTCCACACATCTCTCTTACCCTTACGTTACTCACTCGATCAAACCACCTCACACCACACATTGTCCTCAAACATCTCATTTCCAGCACATCCATCCTCCTGCGCACAACTCTATCCATAGCCCACGCCTCGCAACCATACAACATTGTTGGAACCACTATTCCTTCAAACATACCCATTTTTGCTTTCCGAGATAATGTTCTCGACTTCCACACATTCTTCAAGGCCCCCAGGATTATATATATATATATGTGTGTGTGTGTGTGTGTGTGTGTGTGTGTGTGTGTGTGTGTGTGTGTGTGTGTGTGTATTTTCCCCTGCCCTCCATATTTGATCGCCGTTCTCCGCGTAAGCGAGGTAGCGCCAGGAAAGAGATATCGTCAAAATGACTATCCCTTAATGCTCTTTGCGAATCCTTTGTCGCAAATAAGGATGAGACTGAAGAGAAATCTCGCTTACTTAAAGACAAGAATGTGCGAGTAATAATAGGGAGGGAACCCTGAACCTTCCAGATTTTTAGAAGCACTTAACCCGAATATCAGACATTCTTTATCGCACTTCCAGGGAGTAACGCACTCCAAGGCTTCTGGCTGGCTGGGTTAAGAGCCACGATAGCGCGTGTAATGGCATATGGCCACTATAATGACCCAGTCTTCGGGAGCTGCAGTTATCAACGGGGCCGATCTATGACAAGCGGGCAGAACCAAAGGGGGTTTCGCCGAGGATGGAGGAAGTTTAGATTACCCAGAGAGAGAGAGAGAGAGAGAGAGAGAGAGAGAGAGAGAGAGAGAGAGAGAGAGAGAGAGAGAGGCAACACTAGGGAAATACAGACCAAAAAAACACACAAGAATCCAGAGAGGATGATGGTTTTCGAACATCCTATTAGGATCGAGTCAAAAGGTTCGTGCGCTGAGGGAGTGACCATCAGAGGAGCCAATGTGATACACGAAGGTGAGGACACCTGATGACTAGGTGGCGAGGGGCGAGGCAGGTGAAGGAGGAGACCCTCCCGTGGGCGTGAACCTCGCTGCCCAAAAAAGAAACCGTTCCCTCATTCTGCTTAATTTTCTTGACGTTCTATGGATGGCTTTTATATGTCGGGTGCTTCAGCTTTGTTCTATTCGCCAGTGTGATGTTTATTTGTCTGTCTCTCTTTCTCTTTCTGGAATGTCTTCGTCTGTCTCTCCGTCTTTCTCTCTCCGATTTCTTCGTCTCTCTTTGTCTGGGATGTCTGTGTCTCTACGTCTCTCTTTCTAGGATGTCTTCGTCTGTCTGTCTCTCTCAGAGCCTCTCTCTCTCTCTCTCTCTGGAATATCTTTGCCTGTTCTTTTCTCTCTGGGATATTACTGTCTGCCCGACTCTATGTGGGATATATTTATCTGTCTTTCTCTTTCTGGGATGTCTAACTATCTCTTTTAGTCTCTCCCTGGGATCTTTCTCTCCCTCTCTCTCGTTTCTACCTAAGTGTCTCTGTCTCTACAGTGTCTTTGTCCGTCTCTCCTGTGTGTCAGATTACCACGTGAAGGCTCTTCCCTCGTCGCCTGGCTGTGTGTACGCTTGCATCTCGTACAATCTCCGTCCACGCATCTCTGACCAGACCATCATCTGTCTTCATTGTCTCCTCCCCCATCAAGAGAGAGACTAGACGACCACCAAATCTTCAGGACCAGTACAGATGATGGGAACGTGAAGACAATCCCGAGACACAGAGGAACCGCCATTCCTTACGGTTAGTTTTCCTTGGAAATGGGAATGCTGAGTGACGAGCATAAATCCAAGATTATAATGCACTGCTTTTGTGGATGGCGTCTATGGAAGGTTCATAAATGTCGCGTCTTGCCTACGTGCATCAGAAACTTCCATTACGAGAATATTCTTGAGCGCTCTAGGAATCTCTTTTTTTTTTTTTTTACTTAATCCTGTAACAGCTACAGAAATACAGTCGACGTAAAGAGAGAGTCAGAACGAGCAAGGGTGGAAAGTTGCCATTCAGAGGAGAGAGGAAGAGGTGGTAGAGTTGAGTCATCAGCATTAGACTAAAACATATCACTAGTCGAGAGATGACAAGTAACAGAGAGAGAGGAAGAGTGTAAGGAATATATATATATATATATACATATATATATATATATATATATATATATATATATATATATATATATATATATATCAGGACCTTGAGGAACACCGATGTTGACTGAACGGCAGCAATGGACCGACTAGAAAGAGACCCGAGAATCATTTTATGAATATAACGATTGTGGAAGGGTAAAAACCGAAGTTAAGATGTACGAATATACAAACTTGACATTTAAAAAACAATGTTTCATGCAGTTGGGTAAAGCTTGAAAAAAAAAAAAGAAATGTTTTCTGGACAACTAAAACTTCGCCTCAACTCTAGTCACTGTATTCAAAATCATTCAGGGTGGTGGAGGTATTACAGGAGAGAGGGGAGTGTAAAGGCAGGAGGTGGAAAAGATATTTCTTTCCGTCTCACATATTTTCCTCTTTTCTCCCCTATAAAAGACACCATACAAGATGGAGGATGCACCTCATTATTTCATCCATTTTTTTCTACATACTTCAAATACGTCCTGGTCTCGGTTAGGGTTTTCGTTTGTTTAAAACGATATCAAAGAGATTAAACAAAAAAAAATTAGCAGAACACCTTCAATAGATTTAGACACAGGATTACATTGCTCTTGTGTGTGTGTGTGTGTGTGTGTGTGTGTGTGTGTGTGTGTGTGTGTGTGTGTGTGTGTGTGTGTGTGTGTGTGTGTGTGTGTGTGTGTGTGAGCCTCGGTGCAATCAGAGTCACGAGTAACCAACTAGAAAACGAACTCCCAACTCCTTCAATGTACCATCATGCACTCCACGTCCCCCGCCTCACCTCGTAAACGTCTCTTGGGGCAGGTCCAGAGCACTCGTGAAACGCTGGACGAGTGGCTCTTCTTCTTCGCATTCAGATGGTCGACACAACCAAGAGGCTCTCGAGGTTTTAAGCAATGAATCCCCTATATGTAAAACTTTATGGATCAACTCTGACGTAAAGTTTAAAAGAAGTTCTTCGTTACGTAAAATCTGGCTATCCCCAAGTCAAGTTTTATGACAAGGAATGTGGATATATTGCTGTTCATTTTCGTGATTCTCTCTGGGTTCTCGACTGTCACTCACATCTCTCGCTGGAGAAGTAGGAACACACACACACACACACGGATTAGGCTATAAAGTCTGTCTACTTCTGAGTTACTCTATTTTTCCCTTAATATTAAGCCAAGCTCATAATGCATAAAACATAACACCGACTCTGTAAACATCTCTGCATACCTGCCACCCCGGCTATCTAAATGTACCTCACCTACACGTTTATCTGAAGTGTGGAAATACCCAGTTCACCTCAAGCTTAAGCTCTTGTCTGATCATTTAACTCGCAACCACGATGGCCACCCAGTTCTACACTATCTGTATTCACTCAGCTGTATATTTTCAACCATACGGCAGCTCACGTCCAATAAACCTTCATTTATTTATCTATTGCGAATAACACCAGTGTGTCCTGCATTCGCATATAGTGACGGTACATTAACATACCATGCTTTATATGTTCAAGTTCCATCATTACGCTCTATTGAGTTACAACAGTTTTTCATAGAATATGCTAACGAGATCGTGAATATGCATAACATGTGTGAGCCATAGTATTTGTCTTTATAGAATATTATATGATGTTCCCATCTTTCATCACTCGAGTTAGAATAGCCTTAATGAATTATGATAAGCTTCATAATCAACAAAAACAAAAAAAATATTGCGTGTCATGTCTCTGTCTGGCACATACATATCATAAATTTGAAGTAAAGTATCTTCCAGCACTCCTGATCTAAGGCACTTCAAATAAATATATATATATATATATATATATATATATATATATATATATATATATATATATATATATATATATATATATATATATCTTCCTTATTATTAAGCAAATTATGCAATTACGTCCCTCAGAATCTAACCAGCACATCCCCTTCAACGGCAGGTACTTAGTGATTTAATAACGAAGTTTCTATCAAGTCTTATTCTTGAGGTACCGTGATGAAGCACTGAAAAAGAAAAAGTTTTTCCTAATATGCAAATTTATGCAAATACGTGCCCCTAAATTTAATCAGTTCGTCATCTTCATTGGGGGGGGGGGTTGTCTATGGCGTAGCTGATACAGTCATCGTATACTGTTCTCGAGTTATCAGACTAACGTGGGAGCATTCACAACCAGACAGATGGGCAGCCGGACGCTGGGGTGATGACAATATGTACAGCATGCAAATCAGTCGTGGCGGAACATTAAAAAGTTTTACTTATTACACAGCAGCAAAATCTCATCCACGAACCATGAAATTCTTCAATTCCTCTGGGCCTCTCTCTTCCTCTGGGCCTCTCTCTTACCTTATCTCCTCCGGGATATTATTACAAAGCTGTTCTTCGTAAACTCAAGCACACGTTCATGAAAGGAATATGTGCTGATCTGACATACTCTAATGGCAGATCTCTATCTGGTCCTGATCCTAAAACCATCATCACTTCAACAACCGAAGAGAGTGGATGCGTACCCAGTACACAGAAGAATACAGTACACTTATATAGAAATCAGAGAATACGAAAATTCACAAAATTCAAAATCTATAATTTGTACCTTGTAAACCAGGCAGCCACGAGAAGGAAGAGCCAATCGGTGTTCCCTTGTTCAGCCATCACCATCACTAAACCTTGATGAACAAGTCCCGTAATACCAGAATGCAGCGGTTACCTTCTGGACGAATGCCGAGTGTGAGCTTACAGACATCGCCTCTCTCTCTCTCTCTCTCTCTCTCTCTCTCTCTCTCTCTCTCTCTCTCTCTCTCTCTCTCTCTCTCTCTAACTTTATTGCTAATGGATACTTAACTGGGGATTAAGTGCATCTAATAATGTCAATACTATCTCTTCCCTTACACACACACACACACACACACACACACACACACACACACACACACACACACACACACGCACATGCCGTTGTATTTAACAACTTTGAAGTTGAGAGGTGCTTTGCTGTGAACCCTATGTGATCTACCTTTTCTTTTATATGAAAAAAGATTTTTCTTTGAAAGTCGTTATCTATATTCTATTTCAATCTGAAAATGTTTATCCATGTTGTGAATGCGTCTTCATTAGCAATAATGATTTTAAAAAAATTTATAGAAGAACGATAATCAATAAACAATTTCATTTAAACAAAAGGAGCGATGCCATTTCAGTATCAGTAACACTTTTACGGTGGATCCAACTCATTCTCCGGTGCTATAATAGACTCTCACGATCCCATCTGCTACAGTGGTACCATCTCACCCCTCAGTGCTACGGACCCTCATAGCTATCTGGTACGACAGCACCTCTCACAGTCGAACCATCTAAACGCCCCTAGTGCTACGGACCCTCATAGCTCTGGCTACAACACTCATAGCAATCAACACCAATTTAAAAGGGACCTACCGAGTATAAAATGCGGGAAGCCATCATCACCATTAACCACGTATATACCAAGTCATGGGGAGCAGGTGTTCCGACACTGGGAGGCAGCCAGTATTCACAGTTATGTGAATGAGGTAAACACTTCCTCTCATAAGGGAAGATCGTGAATGATGAGATGGGTTATTACGTCTCATATGAATTCCTCTACGAGGGTAAAGCCAGCCTGTATAATAATTATTTCTCTTCCTCAAACTTTTTTTCTTTTCAAAGCCTACTTCATTCTTTGAATATGGTATTGCACATAATGTTTTCCTTATCCTATTATTCTCTCTCATAACCTACCATCTTTTAGTTCCAACCATTAAATTCTTTCCCTTATATTCCTCTATCTCTCGCGGGTTATCTGTATGTCACTCCACATCATTCGACATGTCCCATAACCTCTTACTATCTTCATATCTACGTTTCCTCGCAACTCATTTTCCTGTCAACAGTCTCTTCCATTTTCAGCCATTATTCGAAATTCCGTATTCTCTGGTATTCATTTTCATGTATCCTCCCTCTCTCTCTTTTCACTGTCCATCCTCTCTCTCTCTCTCTCTCTCTCTCTCTCTCTCTCTCTCTCTCTCTCTCTCTCTCTCACGTCAGCCTCTCACCAGACCTCTCCCAGGGACATATTCTCCAGCCCATTCCTTGTGTATTTCCTTTTTCCTTCCTGGCAAACAGACCCGTCCGTCCGTCCGTGCTCTTGTCTAAACTGTGTAGCGGTGCAGCAGGGTGGGGAGGTGTGAGGACACCTGGGGAGAGGGGAGACGAGAAGGGTATGGCAAGAAGGGAAGAAAAAGGGGATAGGAGAGGTGAGTTGGGGAGAAGTGGGTGCTGTGATGAGGGGATTGGGTGTGTGTGTGTGTGTGTGTGTGTGTGTGTGTGTGTGTGTGTGTGTGTAGAGAGAGAGAGAGAGAGAGAGAGAGAGAGAGAGAGAGAGAGAGAGAGAGAGAGAGAGAGAGAGAGAGAATGGTACGTATGTACAAGGTTAAAAGACGAGGCAACACGAGTTTAAAAACTCTCTCCCCGCAACATGCAAATAGTGATCACACGCACGCACACGTAGTGGAGTGTTGAGCGTGGATGGTGCGGAAGCTAATGGGACAATTACCGAGCATCAGCACCACCACGGGAGCCTCCCATCGTTCCTTCCTCGATAAATATGCAAGCCTCCTCCCACCTGATGTGTCCTGGATAACACCTCGCATTATGGACTAATGCAGCAGGGAGGAAGACAAGCCTTTATGCCACAATAACATCAACCTCTACAAGGCTCGTTCAAACAAGGCATTTCTCGAAATACATGAAGCTTAGAAAATCTATTACCTCACTAAACTACACAACACTAGAAACAGTTTGACATCAGCTACTGATAAAGAGAAACGAAGATTTGAGACGTTAAAGGAAGCAGACTCCTTCCTTCCCTAGAATCAAACATACTGCCAACCAATTGTCAGCTCAGCTTATCACCGAACACTTCGTCAGCACCTGCCACGGGCTCCCTTCCCCCATCCTGATACCACCTGCCTCCCGGGAAACTAACCTGCCTCCCGCCCAAACATCCTGTGAGGCATCACAAGATCTTGAAGTCACCAGATGGCTACACAGCCTTAGGGTAAAGGCGTCCTACTACACCCGCTGTCTTGCTTAAGCCACTGTGTTCCATCACCAATGCTCCCCTTCACCAGTCAACATTCCCTACTGACTGGAAGACTTCAAATGTCTCACCAGAACCGAAGTCAACAAATCCACAATTTCTCAATGAGTG
This sequence comes from Panulirus ornatus, assembly GCF_036320965.1. Lineage (NCBI taxonomy): Eukaryota > Metazoa > Arthropoda > Malacostraca > Decapoda > Palinuridae > Panulirus > Panulirus ornatus. Next base: position 16,545,697 of record NC_092232.1, read on the forward strand.
AGTTACGATCCATTGCTATCGTTCCGACCCCAAGCTTACTCTGTGAAAGCTTTGTATCTAATTGGTCTGATATACTACAAGATCCACAGACGCTCGACAATTTGGTGATATGAAGATTTCCTCCACCTCCAGCTGCTACACATCAGCTTCCTACAGTTAATCTATCACAGTCTTGAGAGACGCAAGACCCTTGTGGCTCTTACCTTCACTGACCTTACTAAAGCTTATGATCTAGTCAGCCATAAACTTTGGACTGCGGGAAAATATTCTACATCTTGCACACTTCCAAAATAAAAAAAAAGATCTCCAGAAAGAACGCTTCTCAGGAGCCATCTCCATCTTCTAGGACCTTATATCTGATGTCCCACATGGCACCAAGATGGGACCATTGTGTTTCCCTATCCTCATATATGATGCTCTCATGGATGTAACTGCTCAACGGATATGCGTCGACGACTCTAAAAATGATGTCAGTGTCGACAATATTCTTCCAAATACGCAACCCACCCGAGTAGCCTAACCATCCTACAAAGCTGGACCATCACCAACGACATCAGCCATCCGCCGAACTTCACCTCAGTCTTTACCTTCCAACACCTCCCATCCTCTCCTGTCTCCATACGTCCCATTCTCATCTAGGCTGTTCACTTCGCACAGCTTTACAGTGTCACTACTGATGATCAACTAAGCCTCCTTCACCAGGACTTCCTCCACACTCATCACACAGGGAGCGCTACTAGAGATGGAGAAGAAGATATCATACAACATCGTCTACGGTCCCTTTTACAATAATCAACCAAACGGTTGTCTTTAGTCTCCTCAGCCATCGACTGGACCATACCCAGCAGTTCGAGGAAAAGCCACTGCATCAACAAAGCCTCGCGTCACTTCCAGCCACTGGATCTTAACCGCTCCATTCCAGCCACTGGATATTACCCGTTCCATTCCAGCCACTGGTTATTACCCGTTCCATTCCAGCCACTGGATATTACCCGTTCCATTCCAGCCACTCGATATTATCCGTTTCAGAGTTGCTGTTCGCCACCCCAACGCATTGAGATCAGGAAGACCCTCCGAGACCAGACCTGATCCTACAATGTGAACAGTTTCAAGACTTCGTGTACTGTTCTCACTATGTTATGGACCTTAGTAATGTCTGTATCGCATGTAGTTTAAATCTCTAGCCCTTTAACTGCCTGTATTATTCAATAAAACATTTTTCTTTTATTATTACTACAATTATTATTATCATTATTAACACTAACATTACTATTAATATTATCATTGATATTATTCTTATTACTATCATTATCTTTATAATTATCATTTATATTCTTACTACATACACACAGACTTGCACAAATGCCAAGAATACAACTACCTCTCCATTACGAGACGGAGGTAAAATCAGTTTCCAATCCACAAAGTTAATTTCGTACATTTGTACAGCTGACCAAATCACATGGGATGATAAATATCAAATCATGATGATAAAACATCCATTTTAATATAATGTTGTGGATGTCCAAACGTATTTCCTACAACTTTTCCTCACCTCATACGTACGTGCACCGTATTCACTTGTACACACACACACACACACTGGTGGCAGAGCTGCCACCAGGCTCCTACTTGACCAAAATTATGAGAACAAGTCTATCCCTTTTTCTCCCCAGGGCGGGGCCGACCGCCAGCAAGGAGTCCACCTTTCAATGCTGCGGAGTAATTGATTAGATGGACCGGCTGATGACTGATTACCCTTGTGGCCTGATGCGGCCAATGGGGAGGTGGAACCCTCAGTTGCTGTAGGAGTAGCTTCCTCTGTACAGTCATTACGCTACATACGGAAAGGAGATTAATGAGCCGCCTTAACGTGCCCCAACTCCAGCAAAAACAAGAGGCAGATGACATCATGGTAAAAGGAGGGAGCGACTACTGTACTCTTACGTGTATAAAGCAGGTGTAAGGGTATCGTCCACGACTCTGCCTTCTCAGCCAGCTATTCGGAAGTGGGGGAGGATGTATATAACAGTATCTCCAAGACTAACATTACGGCTAAGTGCCGCTAGATGGGGGTGAGAGAGAGCTCTCAAGACTCGCTTACACTAAGGTGTTGATAGTGTCACAAAAGGGAGGAGGCCAAACGTCTGTGGCCACTAAGGTAACCCACTACCTAGTGGTCAGACGGCTGAGAACCTGCCACTACGGGAGGACCATAAAGCTACAACACAAAAGCTTCATATTACCAGCAACCTCACAAGTCAGAGCAACACACACGATGCAGGTAATCTGTCGTGGGTGTTCATTCATATCAAGGAACATTACGGAATCTTCCTCAGTCGTTTAATCTTCATAATTTTTTGATGAATACTGTCTTTGTCGTTGTCCATATATATATATATATATATATATATATATATATATATATATATATATATATATATATATATATTTACTGTAGAGACCCTAATCTTCGGCATCATGGGGTGCTAAGAATCTCCTAGTTTCCGCCTGACTCTTCTGCCAATGAGAGGGAGGGCTCTGGCACTAGTAGTACCGGCTTCTCTCGCGACCTTTCCCTCTCTGACAGACCTTCCGCTTTTTCTTATCACTTTATCAACATCTGGGATCTCTCTAGTAACCTCTCTTCTGTTGAACACCATCTGCCTAGTGCCTCTCCTATTATCTCATTTCAGTGTTCTCACTAGCTCCTTTTTCATATCTAACTATAGTCTCCACTAACGATTCCGTTTCAAAGGTGGTGACTGTGCTCCTCCTGGGCCAGGTACCCAAAAAGCGACCAACACCAAGGAGAGGATGAACAGCTGGGTTAGATGTGGGCAGACTGTCGCACCCAGGATTTGAACATGGGCGGGCTCGTGCGTAAATCATGGTCAGCAACACTAACTAGAACAGCATGGAACCCGTATGTATGTATGTATACGTATGTATGTATGTATATACGTGTGTATGTATAGATGGATGCATAGGAGATTGTGTGTGCAAATTAGTTCCCTATGTGCGTGTGTATATCTGCAAGCCTATCTGTACACTAAAGGCGCGTCCTTACGGCCGAACCTGACCTGGTATGAGTTAGTGTATTCAACCGAAACAATGAGATACAAAACAAGGCAGCACCTGAGCAGGAGATGCGGGAGGGTCGGGTAGGAGGTGGGTGGCACAGGGCCCCTGGCTGGCTGGCTGGGAACCCTCCACAGCTGACACAACAACGTTAAGGTCAACACAGGTTCTTGTGTCGGATGTGGATTCGTCCCACAGGCCCGTCCGCCGTTGAGAAAGACGTGACGACAAGAGTTCTATCGCTCGCGTCTTTTTGCTCTCTCTCCCTTCTTCATTCGCTCCTTAGAGATGCACGTGTTGAACTCTGACCATTTGAGTGATAGATTCATCAAGCAACATGCAAGACTACGCGACTTCAGTGATCATACATCTACAAGAGGGATACAAGAAGAGAGACAGTGTGGAATGTCTTACAGCAACGGACCACTGGTTCCTCCCGAGGCTAACTGTGATAGTGAAGAGATAAGGAATGGAAAAGATTAACGCAAGAAAGATAGGGAGAAAGCATATCATTGAATGACGGAGAAATACCTATAAATTTTTTTAGGTGGTAGCAAATAATGACAAGCTATGTATTAGTCAGATCTAGTCTTAGATGTATCCCTCTATAGTGCTGGTGTTCAACTATTCAAACTTCGTAAGTTTCATCTATACGGTTCTTAGTCCAGGAATCAACATAGTACTCTATTCTGTATTTGTCTTTTTCCAAGCAGGATGACGAAAACTAAATACATAAAGTGTAGACGCACTAATGAACTGTGAATAGTTTCTTACACGAATTCAAAAACCCTACCGATGAATCCTTGAATTTTATTTCACTTTTTTTCATTTCTACTTCTTTGTTCTACTTGCCTTTAAGTCACCTGAGTTTATAAAGACCAAATTCATCTTCCTCATTCACCTTCCGTAGCTCAAAACAATTCATACTGAAGCCTACCTTCTCGTGTTTACAACGGGCAAGGAAGGGCTCTGCCACCGTCGAAATTCATTTGCCTTCTGTGAGGCCCAGCTCGCCAACGTGTCTCAGCGGGTTAGCAGATGTCGACGTTCAGACACCACTGCAGCTTCCTCACGTACGAGGATTCTGACATCTTAACAACACATCCACCACGATACCCAGAGATGAAACCTAACGTCCTGTGTGTGAGTACAACTTTCTAATGAAGGTTAGACGAATTACGAAAGACAAAAAATAAAAGTATAGAGTAAGACTTTCTTATCGACATAAATGCCACATTAACATTTTACTAATAGAACTTTCCTTTCATCTTTTGATTTTCGAAAAAATGAAAGTGTAGAAAATATTCTATAACGTCAAATTTCATTAAAAAAAAAGTTCACAATACCCAGAGTTTATTGACTCAATGCAAGAGCCATTGCGAATCACAGGAGAAGAGAGACCTTACTTCCGAGGGAGACAAAACATCTTCCGCTGAAACGAAAGAGCAGTTTCCCTAATTTGACCGTGACACACTTGTTGAATGACTGACTGACTGGCCCTCACCTATGCCCTGGAGGACATTTATAAAGAAAATCGTCTTTTGCTACATCTTCAGACAGGAAAACATTTACAAATTGCAACAGAAAATTAAAAAAGTATATCTTCGGGAAGGCATTTCATCACCATCAATAAAAGTTTGATAGAAAAATAGACCGAGTGCATCTAGAGCGAAGACCATAACAGTAAATGCATTAAAAAAAAAAAAAAATCTAAAGTAAAATTTCATAGACTGAAAGGACTTGACAAAACTGCCACCTCTCCCCATATACCTACCACCAGCCGATCCTTACCTGCATGTTATGCCATGCAATACAGGCGGCGTAGTTTCTAATACCGAATCCGAGAAGAAACGTAACCGAGAATAGCCTCGAACTACTGCCTGCTGGTGGTGGCTCAGGTGTCAAGAGAAGCTGGTGAGGGAAGATCGTGCAAACAAAAAAAAAATATATGACGCAACATAACTACGACACTTGTGAGGTTATGATCTGTAAGGGTCCGAGAACTTTGCTAAAGGGGTGAGGGAGATACAGATCACTGGGCAAGGTGGTGGACAGCTGCCAAGCAAGACGCTACACGACTGTAAGTCAAGTGTGGGAGAAAAAGAGGCTTTGATGGAGTAGATGAAAGGTGGGAAAACATAATTAAATGGTTCCTGGGACAAGATTTTTGAAAATTTCCGATAATGAATTATGAACAAAACACTAAAAGTTTTGAAAAAGGAATGATAAAAGAAAGAATGGGAAAGAGAAAAATGTTTAGACAATGCAACACGACGTGAAAATTTAATGGAAGCCAACAAGTCTTGGAATCGTGACTCAGGACTAGCTTCTGCTGCTTCCCAAAGTTTCTGTGTGGAGACCAGCTACACGAAGATTGACTGTTATGATCCCTTCTTCCCTCTAGCAGCAAAGGGGTGGCACTCTCTTCCTTCTTTCACTTTCTCCTCTTCACGTATCTGTCAATCCTATATAAGTTCAGGCACTCCTGGAGGAGCTTTGATTAATCTATTCTTACATTTGACCAGGATAGTCACGCCTGGGGCACGTTTTGCCCGTCTTAAGTCGGTAACTATATGTACGTACATCAATAAGTTAGGGGTTCACAGGAAGAGGAGTGTTGACAGATATTCTCAACGTCTGGCCACACACACAGGAGCTGACACTGGCCACCCACACCACCCGTCTGGCAGCCTCAGAGATATGATCTCCACCACCAACAATATATTAGCAAATCTGTTCCATATTTCATCTTGTCCTCATAACTCTAACCCAAGTTCTTACACAGTTTGGAGGGAAGTCTTATGTGCCTTCATTCATCTCTCTCCTTTCTCCCTCCTTCCCTCCCTCCGCTTTCTTCCTTCTCCCTCTCCCTCCCTCCCTCTTCCATCTTCCGACCATCAGGAGGAGCTGGGAGGGGAATGGCGGTGGCGCAGCGACATTGGTGTTGGTCGGGAGGAGTAGACACTGGGCGGAGCGGAGGCCCGTAGCCAACCTGCCGACCATGTATATGTACCTCCGCCATGGATGACCTTCACTCAGTCGGCTGTTTAGTGAGTGCAGTAGTAGTATACTCATATATTCACCTTACAGAAAAAGCGTATCAATTTTTGTACACTGAAGCCTAAGCACGTGTAACTATTCTATATTATATTATACATATATATATATATATATATATATATATATATATATATATATATATATATATATATAACCCCAGAAACAATTTCTATGTTAAAGTCTTACTGTTACCCAGGACCTCTCTAAATGTTTATGGAGTCTAAGGTTACACTACTCCCAGTAGCGGGGAAATGCAGACGCTTTTAGACTGAGAAGGTCTTTGATGTGACGATCGTTGGAAGAAACAACAAACACTTCGGCGAATTCCTCCGGCTTCTCCTGAACGTCAAACGATAAATAACCAACACACGTTTGTCAAGTGACAAGACGGTATCCGCAGACCAGAACGTATTTGCCGTTCTATTCGAACATGTCCCCGTTTATCGCCCGCCCCAACTTCGCTCTCCCAAAATTCTACCCGGCTACTCCTCCTTAAGAATCCTCCGTCTGCCTTAAAAAAGGGAGGCTTGGCAAAGGCCATGACGGTCAAGAAATAATCCCTTTTTCTACATATATATAAAAGTTCAGACATAAACCTCAATAGAATCGAGACAGCCGTCTGAAAACTTTCCGTTCCGAGGGGGGAATTAAGATGGCTCCGTTACGCTCTGGTACATCCCTATTGACGCTGGTGTACAAAAATATATACAACAGGACGGACGGAGTTTGGTGTGGCGGTGGTATGAACAATGAGAGATGCCGCAGAGATGAAAACAATTTTGTGTACAGAACATTTTTCTCTCAGACATCCTCTAGCCTCGGCTTGTGGATTTTTCTCAGTAATACGTCATCTAGATGGCGAAAATCTTCTTATTGTGGAGAAGGTTTTGTATCACAATGATGTCTAAATGTGGTGGATCAGGTCGACCTTCACTGGATTAAGTTTTGACACATATACTTGTAACAACACGAGCTCTCTCTCTCTCTCTCTCTCTCTCTCTCTCTCTCTCTCTCTCTCTCTCTCTCTCTCTCTCTCTCTCTCACACACACACACACACACACACACACACACATACACACACATTTTCTATGGTAATTGTCCACGTTGCTGAAGATCTGTGCAGGTACAATTGAAAAACCACCCGATAACGTCGTTGGAGATCGGCCCAGTGCCAAGGGAGTCGGGAGGGAGGAAACCATCAAAGAAGACCGTGAGGAAGCGCTGAACCACCGAGGTAGCCTCCCTGACGAGTGTGGTCCGTGGAAAAGATAATTTGAAGACAAAGGGAGGACCTCCCGCTGAGGAGAAGCTATCAAAGTGAGAGCCAATGTGGTGGTATTGGGGTGTCACCATCATGAAACGAACCATTTAGATTTCCACGAGAGAGTGAGCTCCCTTGGAGATAACAGAGAAGGCTGGGTGGGTTTTCTGTATCTGGACTGCTAGAAAGCATTTGACACTAGACCATATAAGATGCTGGCCAAGAAGTTGGATCTCCAGGCAGCAATAAGGGCGAGACTTATTCAATGTCTGAAATGGGTTGAGGTCACTCGTAGCGTTCTACAGAATTCGATTCTCGGACCATTGAACTTCTTGTGCATGACTTGCTAGGTGGATTGGACTGCTACCTGGACACGTTTACGAACGACACGATCATGAGAGAAGTAAAAACCGAGGGAGATTGCGTCAACTTACGCAGGGTTACCGAAGTTCAACCTAAATAAAAGCATAGTAGCGAGGAAGGAACATCAAGAAAGGAGACCTCGATGTAGATATTATCTTGTAAAAAAAATAATATCCAGGAATGCTTTTGTGATAAAAGATTTGGGGGTCGATACCATCCCTAACCTGTCTGCTGGCTAATATGAACACAGCGTTCAAGAACGCATCAGCAAGCCGCTCACATCCTATGTTAGTCCAAAACTCTAATATACTTCATAAGTTTGGTCGTCGTATTTGAGGAAACATAAAAAAAGCTAATAGAGAAGGTCCAAAAGACCAACAGTTACAGAGAATGGTCAGAGACCTAAAATTTTTCAACCATGGCAGAAGAAAAGAGTGACTTTTTTTAAAGTTTTTAAACCAACTTGATGACGTAGACATCGAACAGACCTTACAAGAAAGCAATCATAGAATAACCAGTGATCATAACATATTAAGAAACTCACTATAAAAGTGAAAGATATACTTTCACAGCATAAAAGTAGTAGTGAATGAAAGGCATGAACCGATTCTGAGAATGCAATGTAGACGACTAACAAACTTTAAAAAAGTTATATGACAGCAGAGAAGGTTTATGAGATGGAGGCCACACGAGTGTAACATTCCCTCTCCACGAAGGATGAAAAGGTAAATATACCCACATGTATGAATCACGACCCAGCCGGCACCTTGAACAGGTTATATCCCGAATATCATAACTCAGGCCAATATCTCCACCTCAATTCCCCGATATCCCAGGAGCGCATTACTCCTCCCCTTACCGGTACACAATCCGGTATTTCACGGTAAAGATACAATCAGACGTACACCACTTACGGCCAATGGTATATATATATATATATATATATATATATATATATATATATATATATATATATATATATATATCGCCGCTAGCGGTCTAAAATTTCTGATGCGAAATGTAGTATTATATTCACGACTAATGGGATCTTGTTTTCTGGATTGATATATACACAGTGGTTTGAAAAGACTATCTACGTGTTTACAATGTGAGCTGTAATACACTTCAGAGCAATTCTGTCTTTCATATGTTATAGCATTCTGCTGTTTCATATATATATATATATATATATATATATATATATATATATATATATATATATATATATATATATATATATATACGAATATAGCGCATATGAACGCGCACTTCCATATAACATACAAATCTCCAACAGCCAGGATCGAACCCGGAACCCCTGAGTGGCCTGCCATGGATCCCGAGTTCGATCCTGGCTGTTGGAGATTTGCATGATATATATATATATATATATATATATATATATATATATATATATATATATATATATATATGCAAAAGGTACACCAGTGGCGAGTGTACATAAAATGTGTGTGTGTGTGTGTGTGTGTGTGTGTGTGTGTGTGTGTGTGTGTGTGTTACCGGACTCCGCCTGTGTGAGGCTGAACCGCAGGTGAAAATTCACTTTTAGCAAAGCTGTGTTGTCATCTGTTAACGAAGACGACTACAGCCTAGTCAGAGAACTTCTCGCTTCCAACGAGTCTACCATGACCCTGCTACTGATCGGGGAGCCTTGCAGCTTGGAGCTGCAGAAGACCAGTAGATGGGTACTAGGGTAACGACAAGACCTTTTTAAGGGATCCTGGGTATTTATATCTATACAAAGCCAGAGTGAATGTGAGCATAATAGAAAAAAAAAGATTAAAATGTTGGTCTGTCTCCAGCTGATAAGAAATCCATTTCATCACACCCGCTCATTCCTGTGCGAGGAAGGAATGGAAAAAAAGAAAAGAAATGCGCCGATTCTGCAAAAGTAAATAAAGAACTGTTTTAAGCGCATTTTAACACGTCTTCAAATCTTACTTCAACGAAATACTAGTTCCTATAATCAAGTCTCAATAAAACCTTTTGACTAAAAGTGGGGATTGGTCGACAGTTTTCTTTTTACCTTAAATTTGGGTGATATGTAACTAAAATAATTTGTCATAAGCATATTGCAAGAAAAATGTCCTCTGTAGTTAGCTGTTTTCATTATAAACACATGTATATTTTTTCCTCTCTCTCTGTTTCCCAGTATCCATCCATTCGTTCTAAACTGCCATTCCCTCTGTTCTATTCTAAATGTATCAGAAAAATAGTAGGTGTCACATTTTCTTAACCACAAAGTATAATTCATACATTAGTATAGGTATTCCTTAAACTGGCTACACGTTTTCTTCTACTGATGGCTCGCCACACGAAGGAAAATGCATTACTTTAGTTTTCTCTCATCGTGATCTAAACGTTTTTTTTCCATTTTATTTTTTCTTTGCTCCTCACTGGGAAGCCTCTATTCTCTTTCTAACTGCATTTTCTGTATAACGTTAAATAACTTAATCGTGATTAAACGTGAGAAGATGGGAAAAAGAAAACGGACCTAGGGGCGCAACCGAACTTAACGTCACTTACAATAAAACTTCATAAGTATCTTACAATACCAGACAAACTTATCGAGTATCTAACAATATACTCAAACCATATAAAGAATACTTCGTCCTTGTACCTAAAAATCAAAAACTATGTAACTAAGATATATGTATAAAAAAAATAGCCAATAAGGCATTGACATCTTTGAAGACCTGATTAATACTTCTTTTATCAGCAGCTAACGGGATCACATGCTTTATTCATGAGGATAATACTTAATCCTCTTCCTCCTCTTCTCCTTTGTCATCGAGTGGCTGAGAAAGGGAGCGTGTTTGATGAACCGATGATGGGTCGCCGTTTTCTGTGCTTACACAACTGCGCGTACTGTGGCGCTGATCATATTGGTTTCAAGACGGTCGAGTTAATCACTGAATCGTTCGAGGATACTCCGTAAGAGAGGGTTTTGTTACCCACTCTTTACTGGTATTTTATAATTTCTTAAACCTCTCTCACTCTATACGAGTCTATTCTGGTGTTTCTCCTCCCATCCTCCTCCTGTATAGTTAAATTCAGTCTATTCCTCCCACGGTAAAGTTAAATTCAGTCTATTCCTTCTCCCACGGTATGGTTATATTCAGTCCCTTTTTTCCCCCCCGCAACAGTTACATTTACTCTCTTCCCCCTTCCTATACTTTGATATAATCTGTTGCTTCCTCCCCACCCATCTCTCCCTAAATGGTTATACGCTGTCACTTCCCCTCCCTATACGATTATATTTTACCGCTTCAACCCCCCGCCCCCTTCTCTATACTTTACATTCTGCCATTCTCTCTCTCTCTCTCTCTCTCTCTCTCTCTCTCTCTCTCTCTCTCTCTCTCTCTCTCTCTCTCTCTGCTTTAATATTCCGTCGCCTTCTCACCCTAAATGGGTTACGTTCTGCGGCATCTCTCTAAAACAGTTACATACTCTCGTGCGACAGAAAATAAAGTCGTACTCTGTCCATGTCGGTCTGTCTGTACACACACACACCCTTTTACCATCACCACAAAGCCCTCTTGCCCACATGAACCCAAGCCGCCAATGAAGTACCCGGGCGAGGAGAAGACCACGGCCTCCAGGAAAGCCTCAAAGGCTCCTTGGTAAGGGTTCCCATCCATCACCTGACGAAGCCTGACGCGCCAGCAGCTCTTCCCCAATCCTTCACGATGGCTTGAAAAATTCATGGACTCTTTTTTCTTCTTTTTTTTCCCCCCTCCTTTTATTATTCTATTATTTCGCGGTAAAATACAGAAGCCTTGAGAGATTTTTTCTCGCAATTTTCTGATGAAAGTCTCAAATGTGTTTAGAGCCTTATTCCTCGGGCTAACGCAGGCGGGAGAGGTGGATGAATAGAGTTTCGTGGCAATTTCCAGTCTGGATTTTACAGAAAAACGTGGCTTTACGAACGCTAGAATTTACACACGTGAAAAATAAGTTAAAAGTACGTTTACATATGAATGGATCAACACGTATACATAAATACATTATCATCATTATAAATACATTATCATTGATTTTCATCACTATCATTATCATTATAATTTTCATCATTATTACTATCAATTCATTCCAGGGGCTCCCGCAGCAAAATCTTTCGAGCTTGCAAGAACTGATCACGACGACAGATGTCTGTACACTTAAGGAATCGTATCTCTGAATAAACAAGAAATGCAGTGTATTAATAAAGCATTTAACACTCAACAAAGCTAAAGGCCCAAGAGTTAAAAACTTCGAGTTAAGAATGTCCTAATCTTCCCAAGGCAGGATAAATGGCGTATTATCTTGCTAGATATGAACACAGTAATGAAGAACACCCCACCACTCCCAGGTCCCCACTGAGAACACCCACTACTCCCACTGTCTCCCTTACAACACCCACCACTCCCATGGTCCCCCGAAGAACACCCATGACTCCCATAGTCCCCTCATAAATACTCAAGACCCACCCATGGCTTCCCTCTAGAGCCCCCCCCAAGAACTTCCAACGCTTCCCTGGGAACACCCACAACTTCCCTCCTTCATCCAGTTCCTGAAGGGCTCCTCGCAGCACCACCACCACCTCATCCACTTACACTTTAATGCGAGTCGCCAGATCTGCCTCACAGCCTCGATCTACTCTACATGGCTTCACATTTCCCCCTCCTCCTCCTCCCTGTCACTCCTCCTCTGCTATTTATCCCTTAATCAACTACCATCTTCACTCTACCTTCAACTGCCTCTCTCCTCCATTTCAAAGTTATCCTTCACATCCCATCCATCCCCTCATCTTCCACTTTCTATCCTTCATCCTCTTCCCTGCCTATCATCCTCCTCCTCTCCGTCATCCTCATTCTGACCTCCCTGTTCCGTCTATCATGCATTCCCTTTTCTTCCTATCATCTTCCTTCATCATCATCCAGTCCTACCATCATTCTATGCCTCATTCTCTCACTTTCCTTTTATTCTTCGTCCCTCTCCTTTCCCATCGCCTCCCTTCTATCCTTCATCCTTCTCTTTACCATCTCTCTCCTATCTTCCATCCTCTCCCATTACAAACATCTTCCTTTTACCACCCTCCTCTCCCTTTCTTCTTATCAGACCTCCTCTTCACCCAACATCTACTTCTTATCACCTCTCACCCTCCGCTCATTCCTCTCCCTGTCTTCCCCAACTTGTACGTGTTGCAAACGCCCTGGAAGTCCCCAGGCATCTCCCCACCCCCTTCCCTGGTGACGAACTTGCCCATTTCTTAAGCAATATTCAGTCACTATGTATTAATATATTGAGATACAGTGGGGGCGACAGGTGGTGGAAGGCGAGGGTCTTGGTGGTGGTACGTAAGGGTGGTGGTGGTGGAAGGCGAGGGTGGTCGTGGTGGTAGGTGAGGGTGGTGGTGGAAGGCGAGGGTGGTCGTGGTGGTAGGTGAAGGGGGGTGGGAGGAGGTAGTCGGTGGTGCGGCGGTCGAAGGGTACAAACACAGTGGATAGCGATCACGAAGAGGATGTCATTACCGAAAGAAGATGGGAAGACGGACGTCTGATAGAAAGCGAGCGCAGCACAGGCTGGGATGGGAGGCGGGGGGGTGTATATTAGGGGAGAAGGATAGCACAAGAGGGCGAAGAAGAGATGCATGGAGACGTAAAGGGGTCTATGGAGAAGAACACCAAGGATTCGAACCAGAACCTTTTGCGTGGTGGCTGGGAACGCTAACCGCTCGGCTAGATAGAAGAAGGGGATTGGAAGAAGGAAAGAAGGAGAGAAACAGAACCAGGAGTGTAGAAAAGAGCAAAGGAAGCAATAAACATATCATATGCAAGAGGAATAATGCAGAAGCCTTGAAATAATGAACATACGCAAGAAAAATACACCAGAAAATAAAGGAAAATCAAAAATGTCAAGAAATTTATACCTAAGAACAAAGGATGGAATCTGAGGATCCAATGACGTTAAGGATTCAATGGGACGTAAAAATTCTTGCAACTTCAAAGTCATGGAGGAGGACCCTGGCTACTGGCTGCCAGCCAATACTGACCGAACCCTATATAAGAAAGAAGTTGGGGCTGGAGTACCATAAAGCACACCCAACAGGAAGGCAAAATAAAGACGCTTAACAGAAGCAGGGAAGATCGAACATGATGATCAGAAATGAAAACATATACTCAGTAAAGGATCATAGAAACTACACGCTTTTCACGATGGGATCTTATTCTACAGACAGTGGACGAAATCCACAACGATAAGACAAGTGCTTCGATTCTACTACCCTGAACAAGGACTGCTCATCTTCCTTGTAACAAACGCACTACACACACACACACACACACACACACACTACATTATAAATACATAACACAAGACCTTTTTAAAGTCTCCTGCTGCCAATGGCGGCGCAACTCAAAGTAGCAGAGAAATGTAGACTCCTTCGAATGTGAACAGTTCTATATGAGCACACTTTACCTGCCAGTGACACATGTTCGCCAAAGGCGACTTCTCACTCGCGGTGCAACCTCGAGCAAGCGAGGCCCGGGGTGTGTGTGTGCGTGTCATTCACTAATCACTAAAGCAGAGAGTAAATGCAATAAACCAACCTGATAACATGCCGCCATTTTGTGAACGCAATGTGTTTAAGTTCATAACCTGTTACCCTCCTACGTGATTATCTGGCTGCTGGCTCTTGCCTTATAGTAGCTGCATTCAAGACTCATCAGCACAAGCACAAAGCCAAGGTTAACGAAGCCAAGTAGGGAATTACCAATACATTACGCATGTACGAATATATACATACACACACGCATATATATATATATATATATATATATATATATATATATATATATATATATATACTCCAAAGCATTCATATACTAACGGCTCAGCTCTGCTCCCTCTTCTCTCACTCGATCTACATCTCGTCTTGACACAGCTTCCTCAATAAACTCAAGACTTGGGCAGGATATCTCAATGGGGTACACAAAATCTTGTTAAGTTTAGTCTCTAAGACTCGGTTTATACCCATCTCTCTATCGAAAACTCCTCGTATCTCTAGTCTCTCCTTTGCCGGTTCTATCACTCCACCTCCTGACGCAATGAACATATTACTGTAACATCCACTCTTTCTTGAATACCCTACATACCCTACAAGAATAGCTAAGTCTGTCTCTAAAGAAGATGGGTGTAAGATATAGATGTCAAAATTTCTACTCTGAACAGTTGCTCCGTTTATACATGGGAGTGATTCGTCCTTTTATGGAGTACTGTTCTCGCATTTCGAGTGGTTCTAGCTCTGCATCCTTACTTGACAGAGTCGAAAGTTGTTCGCCTTATAGACTGTCCCAGGCTCACTTCCAAACTTGCCCTACGCCGCAATGTTAGTTCACTTTCCGTCTTCTACAAGTATTGCTTTGGTTTTTGCTCTCGAGAGCTGGCTGCTTGTGTGCCCACACCACTAGCAAGACCACGCAATACCCGGCAAGCTGCAGCGTCACAGGATTATTGTGTGGCCGTCAGCAACTCAAGGGTGGGCCGTTTTAACACCAGCTTCTTTCCCTACACGTCGAAGCTTTCGAACTCTCTACCTTCTCATGTCACTCTCAATAACTGTGACGAGGGCACGTCTCAAAAGACAGGTGTTTCACTTTCTCAAAAATTCGTAAAAACTTTCCTTGTCTTTTCTTTTTTCGTTTCATAATTCTCTCTACATTTCAATTAAGGCCTGGCTTTGATGTTGACTTTTGTCTATGACTGGAGCCTTATATATATATATATATATATATATATATATATATATATATATATATATATATACATATACATTTTCTTTCAAACTATTCGCCATTTCCCGCGTTAGCGAGGTAGCGTTAAGAACAGAGGACCGGGCCTTTAAGGGAATATCCTCACCTGGCCCCCTTCTCTGTTCCTTCTTTTGGAAAATTAAAAAAAAAAAAAAAAAAAACGAGAGGAGGATTTCCAGTCCCCCGCTCCCTCCCCTTTTAGTCGCCGCCTACGACACGCAGGGAATACGTGGGAAGTATTCTTTCTCCCC
>NC_092232.1:16566527-16611527 GCF_036320965.1 Panulirus ornatus
ATATCTGAAACGGACGCAACGGAGCTCTGAGCACAAGGCAAGATGATGCACAATGTACTTCTACCAAGAACGAGCGGGTGCCATATGATCTTACAAACGCCCATCACAACAACTCGAACATAACCTTATACAAAAACGAAGTAACGAAAAATTTCGACTTAACAGGAACTTTATACAATGCAGTACGACCAATGGACTTGTAATATGGAATCGGATGCGTCTATGAACGTGTGAATTCGATGTTACCACAGTGAAAAGGAAACTACCATTCAATTACTTTTGTTCCCGACTCGAACAATGTTACCGGCCTAATGGTCGCACAAACAAGTGAATTTGACGGGTGGCGCCCTCGCGAGGGAGGCAACGCAATTAGCGAACGAGTAATATCTTTTCCTGTCATGGCTAACTGTATTTCATCAGGCCAGTGAACACATGGGGCTGGTGTCCACTGTCCATGTGCCAGCCACTCACACACACAACCTAGTAGTACCAAGACTAGCCTATGTCTTCCTCCCAGCCACTCACACAACGTGGTTGCACCAAGACTAGCCCCTGTCACACCCTTCCTAGCCACTCACACAACCTGGTTATACTAAAGCTAGCCTCTGTTCCTCTCCTAAACATTCACACAACCTGGTTATACCAAGACAAGCCCCTGTCCTCCTGCCAGCCACTTACACAACCTGGTTACACCGAGGCTAGCCCATGTCCACTCTCCTGGCTACACACACACACACACAACCTGGTGTGTAATGAGGCCAGCCCTTGACCCTCATCTACTCCCTCAGACACTCAACCCTTCCATCGCCTGTGCCGTCATGCACGCACTCAGGCAGTCATGGCAAACACATAATAACTCGACCCAAAAGAAACATTTAAAAATCATTTACCTTCTCATTAAAGTCTCAGACCCTCATTAAACGGGCAAACAGGTCAAGAAAAGTGCATCACTACCCTGGGTGTGAGCCAGACACGCATCATGGAGGGAGTACATTCTATTCTGGTCTACTCGTTGCACCTGCTCCACCGTGCATATGACAGTGTGTGTGTGTGTGTGTGTGTGTGTGTGTGTGTGTGTGTGTGTGTGTGTGTGTGTGTGTGTTGCAGACTCCGGGGAGAGCAATAGTTCAGCCGCCGATGTGGATTCCAATGTGGAAATCATTGTCGTGATGACCATTAATTCAAAAATATAAAGTGGGACTACCTACCTATCTATCTTATATATATATATATATATATATATATATATATATATATATGACAAAACTTTTCAAAATCCATTTAAATACATATTAAGTAACGCAATGTTCTGTTCTATACTGTGATCCATTCAGATTTACTTGGCTCACCTATGTCAGTGTACGTCACAGACTTGAGACAAGTCCACAATAATCCAGTTATTCAACCGTCAGTATAATAACAAACACTTTTCGTCAACAGCTGACTTCCCTCCCTTATGGCTGCTACCTTACGAACCCTTCAATTTCCTGTTTCATTTTCGCCTTTAACAGATCTTCCCACCTCTTCCTCTCCTCTCACTACAGAGGGCCACATTCACTTTAAGCACGTCTGGGACATCTAAATGACAACAGGGAACGAGAGCCGTTTGTATTGGAATATTCCTCTACGAGTCAACACCATAATAGTAATAACTGGAAGCTTAAACTCACAGTAAACATCACTACACCCATCCTAGCTCTACGCCTTAAAACAACGCTCGACTGCTGACGCTTGAGGTACACAAGGCGAACACTTTCGATGTGAGCGACTGCAGTATAGAGTAGAAAGAGTTGAGAAAAGAGATAAAAGAAGAAAACAAAGATAATAATAATGATAATATAATAACAATTGTAATAGTAATATAATAATAATAATAATAATAATAATAATAATAATAATAATTACAATAATAATAATAAGAAGAATAACAAGAAGAAGAAGAAGGAGGAGGAGGAGGAGGAAGAAGAAAGAAGCAGCAGCAGCAGCTTAGTAAAACAATGACACCACCTCTCCAAGGAAGACGTAAAAACACGACACACACACACACACCTTCTGCCTCACAGTCGCAATTATCATCTAATAACTTCCCACCTCGTCAACCATGTGTGTTAAAAAAAAAAAAAAGGAAATGATAAAGCAGAGTTCCACGACATCTCGTATGAGCACAGGTAGGCGCGTGCAGAAGCCGAGGTCAATTAATGGAATTTGAACGTCCAGAAAACTGTTGAACTGGTAAACCAGGTTACAAAGTTTGTAATTAAATGCCGTAAAACGCCGAGGCCACTTCCGCTTGCAATCTCCCGCCACAACAGACCCGAGGAAAAAAAGAAAAATCATTTTGGAATCGCGGAAGTCTAGATCGTAATCAGTTTTCCTTGGCGCATCATATATATCCATTTCAGATCTGCATCATATATTCATTTAAGATTGGATCTTGCTGAGGAGCAGGTGAATGAAGACATTCCAAATAAACTATATAAAAAAGAAAGTTATTATAACGTCCACGCGTTGCTGGTCTCGCATCGGTGGACTCTAACATTTCGACGAGAGAGTAGCGCTTCACCGCTAAGTATGTAATAGTAAACCAAACTCAACTCCCGTCAATGATTATCAGCACTTTCTCATCGGCAATTACGGCATACGTCATGGCACATACGCAGTGCAACAAAAACGGAAAAAAAAAAAGATATCATGCTGATTTTCTAGAGCTACGAAAAAGAGAGTTGATACATTTTTTCGTATTTTTCACGAGAAATGAGAAGTCGTTGTGGGGTTGAAATGTTTCGAGTGTTTTATTCTAACACTTTTAAAGAGCTGATATGATCATAGCTGGCAATGCTATTTTGTGATAACTACATCTTTCATGCACTATACAGTTAAGTTTGAACACTGTAGATCAACACTCCAACTAGAAAAAATTTCCCAAGACCCTATCATTACCTAAAATCCCTCTTTTCTAATAACTCTCATCTTCCTCTCTCTTCTGGGCCACAGGAGAGACAAATGAGGGCCACATGTGGCCAATACCACTGGCGTACATGATTATTTTCTCTTTGATACACCCTGTTTTCTGCCTGCGGTAACAAATCAACCTAAACTTCCCACATAACATAATGATATACAAAGTGAAGTACTCGCTCATTGTACTCACGGTGGCGACTAGGCAAAACCCTATGTGAGACAGAGGCGATGAATGTATCAAACCAACGTACCTGGAGAGAGAGAGAGAGAGAGAGAGAGAGAGAGAGAGAGAGAGAGAGAGAGAGAGAGGGAGAGAGAGAGAAAACATTAGCCATACTGAACCATTTCCTAAAAACTACAAATGAATTATAATCATACATCACTGGAAAGCCTAATCCAGCGGCTTCTACGCTACGCTCAGTAGCAGGGACAGGATAGACTCCTTTGAAAAAAGTTCATTGACAAGATTGTACTCTTGTCTTTCGGCAACTGACGATAATACAGCCTCGCTAAAGATGACACGCCGGCAACACCCGTAAAAAGAACGTAAATCACTTTTAATACATAATAGGTTGAGGTTAGAGAACCACAGTTCTACAAAATGAATTCCCTCCTACTTATAAGCACATGATCCACTCCATGTAAATAGATATGGAATCGACAGCGACACAGGTAAACGTAATTTCATTTCATGGAATATATAAATAGGTTCTTAGCTCGGTTAATGGGATTCAGTGGTCCTGGGATCTGGAGAAGACAGTTCTTTGGTTCAACACGATCACGCCTAATGCACGTCACACAATGGAGTTTCCAGATCTTTGTGTCCGTTCCAGTACGAGCCTTCATGCTTAGCTGCAACGCTCCAGTATAAGCCCTCCTGCTCAACTGCAACGTTCCAGTATAAGCCCTCCTGGCCAGCTGCAACGTTCTAGTATAAGCCCTCTTGCTCAGCTGCAACGTTCCAGTATAAGCCCTCCTGGCCAGCTGCAACGTTCTAGTATAAGCCCTCTTGCTCAGCTGCAACGTTCCAGTATAAGCCCTCCTGCTCAACTGCAACGTTCCAGTATAAGCCCTCCTGCTCAACTGCAACGTTCCAGTATAAGCCCTCCTGGCCAGCTGCAACGTTCCAGTATAAGCCCTCCTGGCCAGCTGCAACGTTCCAGTATAAGCCCTCCTGCTCAACTGCAACGTTCCAATATAAGCCCTCCTGGCCAGCTGCAACGTTCCAGTATAAGCCCTCCTGGCCAGCTGCAACGTTCTAGTATAAGCCCTCTTGCTCAGCTGCAACGTTCCAGTATAAGCCCTCCTGCTCAGCTGCAACGTTCCAGTGTAAGCCCTCTTGCTCAGCTGTAACGTTCCGGTATAAGCCCTCCTGCTCAGCTACTACGTTCCAATATAAGCCCTCCTGGCCAGCTGCAACGTACCTGTATTACCGTCAGAAGGGTGGATGATATTCGGTTACAGGACATGGCAAGACAGTTTCTTGTTATCTATCTTATGTTATCTATCACTTGTTAACATATATTCACATGTTAGGGGGGGTGAATTCTGGCTTTAACTCGGTCATGTGAAAGTATCATTATCAGTATATAAAGCTTGTACAATGTACAGACCAAAAAAAGGGTATTAGAAGAGCTACAGATGACAGCGTATCTCATAACATTAAATTCACTTACATTCCCTTACATAATAATTTACGAGAAACTATTTCTAAAGTTTCGAAATCATCGTTCTGTCAAGAAGGAAGGTTGCAGTCGTTCCCATGAATCAATCAAACGCTCACTTTCTACACAGAACAATTGCTGTCTTTTTCATTGTTCTAATTCAAGCGCAGCATTCCTATCCAGATGCAGCCTTCGTAATGGTTATTGCTCTGCTTCCATTACCGTGCTCGTTTTAATCAGTCGTACCTTGTAAGTCATCAGCTAATCACCATGCGACCTGTTCTTATCCTCCGCTCCGGCTGGTCTTCAGCCAGTCAACATGGCTCTCCAATCAGAGTGTACCTTGTCTGGTCCAGGAATCATTCCCGGAACTTAATTCGAAGTCGGAGTCAATACATCTGACATGGATGTTCCCCTCGGAGGTCCCCCCCAAAAAATGAAGAATGAACTAACTCTCTTGCCTTTTAGATCCTTCGACTCGCGTCTCGGCCTGGCAAGAGCCCATCTTGAAGAGAAAACTCGAGCAGCAACAAGCGGATTCTGTCGCTCTGTCGCTTCTCCCACTCCGGTAAAATTCCCTGGAAACCCATACGCATATTTGAAAGGCCAAGTTACCTCAGACATCTAAAGGTCAATTTTTGTGAATCGGAGACAATATCCGCGAACCCATATCAGCAGATGTGAGTCAAAGTCAATATCTGACGATGCGGAATCACTCTCCAAAACTCCTTCGCACAGAAGATGCAAATGGATTACATCGGTGAGACTCTTGGGAAGCGCCCTACCCAACAGACACTCAGCTCGGACTAGAGACTAGCGTCTTCTCCACCTTGAGGGTGAAGCGCCCTACCCAACAGACACTCAGCTCGGACTAGAGACTAGCGTCTTCTCCACCTTGAGGGTATGACAGCGTCAGGTATGAATGACCCCCCCAGCTGGCTAGCATGTACATTTAACCGGAGTTACAATACCTTTTTTTTTCTGAGTTCACTCGAGATGTATGGAACGTTAGGGCCAGAGCTGACAGACCAGACCAGCATCCGGCAACGCAATCCACCTATCCAACATGTTCAAGACTGCTGTACGGGATAATCTCTCTCCTGAGTCTTGGCTGGATCACCAGATCGTGAAGGAAGTTATGCTCAAGTTGTCTGACTTTCCAAACGGGTTTCAAGTCATTGTACATACACGTAGGAGGAGGCAACACAGAGAACCACGGACAGAGAGAGAGAGAGAGAGAGAGAGAGAGAGAGAGAGAGAGAGAGAGAGAGAGAGAGAGAATCAATTCTATTTTTTTTTTTTTTTCGTTTTGGTTGCTTAAATACTCTGACTTATAGATAGTACTTGTGGTTACTAAAACATGCAATGCTCGCTTCCATAAGGTGGGCACGCACTCTACTGTACGGTACTACACATTGCTACAACCGCCTCTTCCAACATACCTCTGCAAACAAGAGAACAAATTGCTTCATGAATACGCAAGAGGCGTCCTCATTCACTTTCTTCAATGTCTTCCTCAAAATGAATAATACCTACCAGCTATACGTGGAATGCAATGATTTACAGCCACACGCGAGAGAGAAAAATAATGTAGACGTTTAAAAGAACGACGTAAATATCTGTATCGGCTCATTAAGCTAAACCTCTCATACATAAATGACACGAACGAGTTTAACAAGAGTTTTACAGTTGTGAACGCTAATGACACGAACCAGTTGTGAACGCTGAAGCCCCTGACAAACTCCTCGTAGCCAGCGAACTCCTCCGTTCCTGTTCTCACCAATAAGCGTACGTTGTGTTGTCTTTTTTTTTTTTTCTAAAACCCCGCTAAACTTAGCGGAAAGTAAAGTTCTCACTGGAGACGGCCGAACCTATAGCGATGAACTGTGTTAACGTGGTGTTGGTGGTGGTTCGTCTTCGGGAAGAGTCGCACACACATATATATTGGGCCACTGGAAAAGTTGTGGGCCACTGGAAAAGTTGTGAGCTGTTCCTATGAGAAATGATCACTGGAAGGTCTACAGTTATAGGGATGGAAGTCTGATTAGAATTAGAAAAACATCTCGTGGTTTGGTTCACAAACCACAGTAGTACAAATTATAGACGAGAGGAGTTTAAGGGATACAAAAAATGGGATGAGGGTGCCTCGAAATGTGACACGTAGGCGGTAGGGGAGGAACGAAATATAACAAGGGATTGGGGAGCCGCGAAATATAATATATTCGGGAAATGGGAGTCGTAAAATATAATCAATATGGGATAGATGAGCCGCGAAATACGGTAAATATAGAAAAGGAATGGCGAGGAAAGAAAATGATAAAATAGGGAATAGGAAAGCCGAGAAATATGATAAATATGGGATAAGGGAGCAGAGACATGTAAATATGGGATAAGGGAGACGGGGAATATGTCAAATATGGAATAGGGGAGCCACGAATTATGATAACTATGGGGTAGGGGAGCAGAGAATATGATGAACATGGGATTGAAGAGCAGCGAAATAGAGTACGACCAGTTTAGGTCGCCTTGGGGGAAAGAAAACGGTGGGAAAAAAAAAAAAATACCCGACTGGGCGGGCTATCGGAACACAACTTTAAAAGGTTGGGAACGACTGGATCAAACCGTCATAATGAGGTCGGTAGACTAATACCATCTCCATTACGAGAGTTCGTTGCAAGTGGGAGGGAGGGAAGAGAGGGGAGTGGGAGGATGATATACCGTGCCCATTAACCAAACTGGCCTTACGTAAATGGTCGAGTTTTAGACACCATAAGAGAATCACCTTATGTTCTCTCAACTGCCGAGGGTTCTCTTAAAGAGAAGATAAATAAAAGATGCAATGTATTTGGAGAGTTGCGTTTTATTAACAGCAGAAACTCTTTACTCGACATTAGACCACCGCTTGAGAGAATGTTTCATGGACACTATCGGTTATATCTTCGTGCATCCTACGTCTATGTTTATCTCACATTTTGAGGGAGATCACAGAAAGAATCCTGAGTTTGTTCATGAACTTGTAAAGGAAATTCTTCTTGTGATATCGATCAAATATTAGCTTCCAAGTTGTCATGACCAATATAAAGATGACATACTGTAGTCATGTGTCAATATATATAACCATTGATGTAAATATCTATAGGCATTAATGTCTATATACATCAAAATCTAATACGTCTAAAAGACATGAATTGTCCTGTCATAGTTTCCGCTAGAAAGAAGTATCCCCGTTTTCTGACTCATTCCCAGTTCCATTTTCGTTCAAATATGATGAGAACTGCCCGTTTTCGAAATAAAACAATCACAACGTCTCTGTGGCACAAGGGAAAACACAGAAACGATACATCTGTACAACGCACAAATGATGATACATCCCTTTTTGGAAGAACGAGAATACCTGCACCAGTTCATTAGGCTACACGCGTCTCTCCTGTACACACACACACAAACACGAACCAGTTGAGCGAAAGTATTAACAGTTCTGAACACTCAGGCAAACTTCACATGATCAATGATCTCCATCGCATTGTCATTAAGAAAGAAACCCCTAAATCAGTGCTTGTACCTGCTAAACTTTGTGGGGTAAAGTTCTCATTGGGAGCAGCCGAACCAACTAAGATATAATCCATGTAAATGTGGTTTTTTCTTTGGGAAGAATCACACATTTTGGGCTATTAGAATTGTTGAGTGTGATTGGGACACATGTCCCAGGGACTGGAGAACTGTGAAAGTAATTTGAGGTACAGTATGTTTTGGAAGCGTCTGCTTGAATCGAGAACGTAATTTCAGTCACAAATTACTTCAACATTTACAGGGGGGGAAGGGGGGGGGGCTTCAAATAGCAACAGACACTGGGTCCTCTCAAAGCTGCTTGTGATTGTGGCAGAGATCAGAGAACCAGAGATTAGTGTAGTAAGAAGAGAAGAGCTTGCAGAGGACTTAATTGGCTAACTTTACATGTAACGAAGAAGATTCGAATAAATTCAATTGAGGATTCGAAGCGAAGTATTTCACAAGTCTGTCCTTAAACGTATGTATGCTGCTGCTTACAACTACTCTAATTGTTTGGATCATTACATGATTTACCCAAAGCGCTGAAAAAAACCATTGCTTCGCCTAATTCGAAGTAAAACGTTTGCTCACGAGTTTGTGTCCTTTACTGCAAGTGAAGTCAGGCAAATCTACTTTTAAGTAGGTGCTTTGATCGAAATCATCAAAATCTTTGATAATCTTAAATACCTGTAATAAATCATTTCTTAACCTTTTACTCCTTTAAGCTCAATAAATCTAAGTCGTCTTGTTTGCTTTCATAGAAGCTGTCAGTCTTGGGAACAATATTACTTGCTCGCCGCAGTACTCTCGCTAATGTCTGTCTTTTTTTTTCTAACAGGAAGACTAGAAACGGACACAGTACTCAAGGTGGGGACGCACCAGCGAATTGTCAATAAATAGTGACGACTGTTTCTGTAGACTTACATTCGAAAGGCCTAACTATGAATCCACGAATATGGTTCTTTCCTGATGTTTCTCCTCACTGCATACTTCGCTTCCTGTCATAAGAAATCATTATACTCAAGTTTTGCCTCACCTTACTTTTAACATCCTGCCATCTCCCTTTTACAACCGATTTCCAAAACTTTGCTCATATCGAAAGGGTAATTCATTTACCACCTGTAGGCTCATTTTATTAGTCAATTTGCTCTCTGAACATGAAGATACAAACAAAAATGAGACGTCCTGACTCAAGCCAATCAGCAGTACTCAAGTCACAATAACTCTTACATAACAAAGTAATACTGTGTTGTTCATCCAACAAACTGGCGTTAGAAAACTGGTCGAGGCTTAAGCATCACGAATGAATCACTCTAGGTTCCTCTAAGCTCCGCAGGATCCTTAGGAAGTAGATGACTATGATGTAATGGTCTCTCGACCATATCCATTATCATCCTTGTCATTAATGGTGGTAATAATCTCCTGAACAGGACGTGGAGTGATCATAAAATACCTCTCTCCAACCACTGGAGAAGATCGTTAATGGACGATATTGGGAATATCTTTGTAAATCTTACATCCATAATATTCTCACACTGAGAGGTGTTTAGAACGATGCTTCTGTTCGAACTTTAGATACAAAAGATTTAACAATTGATAGAGAATTTCATGAAGACAGCAAAGGAATATGGAATTCACCAATTGATTTTTTCAAATTTTTTTCATATTGTTCATGTTTTAGATTTGAGAATCTTCTATCTCGTAGTATTTGAGAGACCCACCTCGACTTGGGTCAAATCCTCACTGATTAAGGCAGCAGTTGCATCCGGTGGAAACAAAGATATGTAACCTTCCTCATGTGGAAGAAAAAAGACCGAGTGGTATAATACGATGACACGTTACAGTCCCTCTGTGTACATATTTCCGTCAAACATAAAGTAAGACTGCGTATATATTAATGAATTCATGGATTATATTCATATGTGCGAGACAAAATCCACATTCATGGTGGGGTGTGATAATTATATTTTCTATCAAGAGGGAGTATTCCATACAGACCAGTATTAATAATATGGCCACGAATGACAGCACGTCTGATAAGGCAAAATTAACTTATACTCCTCTTAACAATATTTTACAAGCGCAGTCTAAATCAATACCGGAGGTTGTAACATATCCCATGAACACCGGATATCAGATTTCCGCCAACGCAATCCTATTCTTCGAAGTCTTTTTTAATGAACACAGATCAAGTGCCGAGATGCATTTCCCTTAATGATTATCGCTCTTCACCAATCACCTTGATCACTTCAATCAGTCTTCGCGCAGGTAATTGAAGAGCTACTAATTACACTGCGACCTGTAATCATCCTTCGTGTCTTGTAGCTAATCCTGCCCGGATTAATTGCCAGGACAAGATTTCGAATCCAGAGTCAATACGACTGAACGACAACGAGGTTTCAACGGAAGTTCGAAAACTTTCTTGGTTTCAGACCAGTGTGTCTCCTGGTCTCGACCAGACAAGAAAACGGGGCCATCGACTGATCGATCCCGCCCATTTATCTAGACGAACGGAATTTCCTTGAAACCTAACCGAAAGGCCAAGTCACCTCAGACACTCCGCTCATTTCTTGTGACTGAGACAATATACGTGAACCATTGTCATCAGATGCGAGTTCAAGTCAATATCTCCGAATGTGGAGTCATATCTTTAAGCTCCCTTGTAGGAAATACGTAAATGTCTCTCGTTTCGCAGATGTGGAGGGTATACCACCACACGTATACCCAGCTCGGAGTATACTCCCTTGAGTATCCCCCCAGTTAGAGGGTGTAGCTGTATCCGGTACACAAGACCATACCGCATGGTATGTATACATGACAGGCACTATGGTGTTTCTCTAGCAGACTTCGTCTAATCAGGACTGCGGGGAATATAATGCTCTGAGCTAAGGAGCTACTCGGCAGTCTTTACTCATATCCATTATACTCACGGTTGCAAACCAGGAGAGTCTTACCCGAAGAACCTTGGCTGGATCACTACGTCGTGAACCAAATCTTGTGATGAAATCTTCCGTCCAGATAATGGGTTCCATTTTTTTGCAAAGGGCTCTCATGTTACTTGTAACGATCTTGTATGAAATTAGTCGATGGGGAAAGTATGTCGAAACCATACACTCGTATGTTAACCATTGCCCAGGTAGTGAATGCACTCCTGGTGCACACAACTCTCCAGGATTACCTCCTGCTGCACGAGGGTTAGGTCTATATATATATATATATATATATATATATACCCGTGCCTGTCACCAGCTGGATTACTTCAGCCGCAGTCTACGGAT
Organism: Panulirus ornatus; assembly: GCF_036320965.1. Classification (NCBI taxonomy): domain Eukaryota; kingdom Metazoa; phylum Arthropoda; class Malacostraca; order Decapoda; family Palinuridae; genus Panulirus; species Panulirus ornatus. The sequence goes on from NC_092232.1 coordinate 16,577,980, forward strand.
CCTCGCCTCCATGCGACATGGAGGGGGAGTGAGTGTGGGAACCACAGCGATACACGGGCCGTATATACGACTTGATCAAAGTCATTCGTTTCTTCGTTCTGTTTACAGTGATGTCGCCTTGATAGCACACGATCAAATCGTTTTATAAATTCTACTTCATATACTTTAAAAACTTTTCTTGTAAGGTGTCACTTTCAAATTTGCTGAAGTTAAAGTACTTATACTTACAAAGATACAACGCTCGCCCGTGGATAGTAGGTCCAATATTATGCTATACTCCACACTTCCTGCCACAACATCCTTCCTCCATTATATATTTTCAAACAACAGTAACAAATTGCTTCATGAATAAACAACGAACCATCTTTCAATTTCTTCATTAGCTTTCCTCAAAATGAACGTCGTCCGGCCATCCAATCAAATACGCAATGATTCAAAAATATCCATAAAATCTATCGACTTTTCAGCACTTCACGTCGTCCGGTGTTCTTTAACATTTCAGCTTGTCATTTGCTCACTGCTCTATATCTCGTCTCGAGACATTCTGAAATACATGATGTCCACAGTGAGGATTTTTGCCCCCCAAAGCAACAAGTGTTCGAGCTGACAGATATGAAAAGAATGAGAGAGATTATCGATGTATATCTGAAGCAAGTGAAGCTTTCTTACACACGTTAAGCTTGAATAACCTTGGGACGGCTTACAGCTGATTTAAGATAAGCTGGTGATGGCGACACACGAGAAGAAAATGAATATAAACCTTTCAAACAACGATGTCTATATATATATATATATATATATATATATATATATATATATATATATATATATATATATATACCCTGTATCTGATCGTTAGGCAACACATCTTAATAAACACTTGACACGAACCAGTTCAACTCCGAGTTTCACAGTTCCGAACACTGATTCTCCACACGAACTTCTCATCCACAGTCAGCTTCGCCCAGTTGTCACTCAAGATGGATTCTGTTAAGCCGTGGGTTTTTATTACCTATAAACTCTGGAAGGTAAAGTTCTTTCTGGAAGCGGCCGACCAATTATGATAATCTATGTTAATGTGCTTCTTCCTCGGGTGGAGTCGCACACTTTAAGCTATTGGAAAAGTTAGGATCAGCGTCTGGGATGTTTGTCCCGACAACTGAGGAAGTGTATTAGGTATTAAAAGTCACGTTCATGTGATGTTTGCAAGAAGAAAGAACATACGGGACTTCGATGACGTTAAGAGGATGAAAATAGAATGTAGAAACTGAGATGGTTGGATAAAACCATCCCTGGTGCTCAGCTACGATAGCTCTTACAAAACAGGGATGCGAAATAGTGTTTCCTTCATTAACCAAACTGCCATAGAAAACTGAGGGAGGGTAAACTATTACAAAAAAATTAACATTAGGTTCTTTTAATCAGCGCGAGCTCCTTAGGGAGTCGAAAAACCATGATATAATGGTCTCGAGACCATATCCTTCATGATCCTTGTCCTTTTTGGTGGATTTAGTGTCCTCAACCAGACGTGGGGCGGTTGTGATACACTCTTCTCCACCTCTGGAGCAGGAGAGTCATGGACAATATTGGAAATACCCTTATGAATCTCACGTCGCGTATCCTCTTCTTAAAAAAGAGAGATATTTCAAAGGATGCTCTCGTTCACACGGACGACAAATTAAATATCTAACGAGATATCGTGATTTCCTGAGAAGAAATCAAATATAAACTCACCCCTCGACCCCACCTCATCCCCGCTTTTTGGCTAGTATATATTCTATCTCTAAAGAATTTAAGGAATATAACCGTTATTTGGGGCAGAGGTACGCGCCGGCGCAGTACGCATCGCCACTTACAGAAAACTTACGAGTTCTATAGAAAAAGAAAACAGTTTTAAAATATCATGACTCTCTCTCTCTCTCTCTCTCTCTCTCTCTCTCTCTCTCTCTCTGTATATATATATATATATATATATATATATATATATATATATATATATATATATATATATATATATATACATGGTATTCATGAATATATTCATACGCGTGGGAGGAAACTTGGATTTGCTTTGGGGTGTGATAATACCATCAGTGATGGGGTGTGATCTACACAGACCAGATCAAATCATATGGCATCAAATGAAAGATATCATAACAGAAGTATATTCAGCTTCTTTCCTATTAATATCAATCAAAATCAAACTATTTTACTAAGAGACTGTATTCGCTCCCATGAGCATAAAACGCTTATTTCCTATCTAATACAACATTATGTCTTTATTCCTGTAATGAGAACACGGCATTCGTCCCCAAAATCTATATCTCGTCACGGGATTTTGCCCTTCAATCAGTTTTTAGAGTAAGTCATCAGCTAAAACCACGCGACCTGCAATTATCCTTCACCTGGGTTGGAATTCAGTCTGTCAACAGGGCTTTCCAATCACGCTGTACCTTACCTTGGCTTGGAATAATTCCTAGAACTTAATTCGAAAGCCGGATTCAGTGCCCTTTGACATGGATGTTTTCCTCAGAGGTTCAAGAAAAAAAAAAAAGGAAAAAAAAATCTCTTGCTTTAAGATCCGATTCCTTGTCTCGGCTTGAAAAGAACCCATCTTGAAGTGGAAACTCGAGCATCGAGTTGCGGATTCTGTCGCCTCACTCAACCGGATAAAAGTTCCAGGAATCCGTACCCATACGTGTGTGTGTGTGTGTGTGTGTGTGTGTGTGAGAGAGAGAGAGAGAGAGAGAGAGAGAGAGAGAGAGAGAGAGAGAGAGAGAGTGTCCCCTCTTCTGACATTCCAATCAATAAGTTTGTGAATCCGCGACAATATGGTACAGTCTGTGTCACCAGATGTAAGTAGATTAAAGTCCAACATCTCAGAATGAGGGGGGATTATCTTTAGAACCTCATCGTTAGGAACTAGGCAAGTGTTTACCAATGCCACTCCCTCCCAACCTACCCAATCTCGCAACCTAATATTCTCGAGTGTGTGTGTTCTCTGCTATAGGGAGTATGACCGTATTCAGTATGAACGTACGTAGTGTTAGTATGGTCTGAGCTGACAGGCAGCCGGCAGTGAAGTCCTCCCAGCCACCACTACCATACTCACTCAGGCATCTCTCTCACGAGTCCTGGCCGAACCACAACGTCGTGAAGGAGGTTGTGCTAAACTTTTCTTCGTGTGAGTAATACTCGCCCATTCCTTGCGGACTGGTGTTTCATGTTACTGTAATCGACACGAATATATCTGGCCAGGGGGGAAAGGTGTCTCGAGATTGACACACAAACGTCAACCATCCACATGGTGACTGCACTTCTTGTGTACAGGACTCTCCAGGTCCACAGTCTTCTGCACAGGAGTCGGCTTAGTATATTACCCATAGCGTCAGGGGCTGGTTGAGTTCAGCCACAGTCTACGGACCCTCACCTCCACACGACCCACATATGAACATCACTCATTCTTCCCGGAGCTGAGGTACAAAGTAATGTCAGCTTTTGCAAGATAATTATATCCACCTTCTTAAGCTCTAAATCATAACCGAGACCCTTTTCCTGTCTGATTAAATTTTTCACCCTACTAAAGTTGTTAGTTCTTGTAGGTACGCAACATAAAGACAGTGTTATGGCGTACCCTACGCCACACAGCGTGCAACACTTGCCTTCTCCATCTCATCTCTTCAAACAACATATCTCAAATGATTTCATGAATACAAAAGTGGCGGATTCATTCGGTCTCTTCGTTATCTCTTTTCAAAATGAATATCATCCAGCCATCCGTGAAACGCAATGATTTAATGATATCAAATCTTTTTATTTCATGTGTGGTTATCTTTGGTACTTTACTCTTTCGTCACCACGCGTTCTCTTGATAAGGTATCTGCTGGAAAGTGTTAGGAGAGAAGTAGAGCGAGACTAGACGGGTCCAGTCTTTATTGTGTATTCATGAATCAACTGGAACTAGGTTAAATACAGACCGAATCAGCAAAGCCTGAAAACGACTGACTGCATTTTTAGGAAGAGCAGTGGATAAATCCTTCAGCGGTGCAACAAGAGAAAGGAAGATAAATGAAGCAAACGATAATTCAATACTTATAGAACATAACAAGTATCTGCATCAGCCCTTTACATGGTTCACACGCACTGACACGAACCAGTTCAACAAGAGTTTCACAGTAGTGAACACTGAAGCATCACACACTCATGTGTGCTCTGTCCTGTTGTCATAAGCGAAGAATTCTGCAAGCGTCTTCTTGTCCGCCAAACTTCTGAAGGAGTAAAGTTCTCATTGGAAGCAAGTGACCAATTATGATAATCTATGTTAATGTGGTTCTTCCTCGGGAAAGATCCACACAATTTAGGCAATTAGGAAAGTTGCTCGTGTCTTGGGGTGTTTGTCCGACTAGGAAAGGCATAAGATTATGCCATCAGGAACCTTACTAAGTTGAGAGTATCATGCGATTCTGAACACCCACTCTAAATTAGGTCTGGATAAAAAAATATTATTATAAAGTACAGAAAATACAGACTAAAACCACCACATGATTCTCGACTGACAAAAAGAAAAAAATAATCCTGCGTTCTTTAGTAAAACTATCTTTAGAAAACCGAGTCAAAGTTTAGAATCACGATTGAATGGCCTTAAGGTATCTATAACGCGTCGAGGGTTCCATAGGAAGTAGGAAACATACGTTGTAATGTTCAAAAGACGATCTCATCATCCACCATGATCCTCCTCACTCGCGGCGGATCTAACACTCTCAATAGAACATTCTCATGTCACATCTTCCGTCTATACACCCAATATTAGAGGAGGCATCTACAAGATGTGGTGTCGGGAAAGAGAAAGCCACGGAAATACCTCGCTGGTTGATTGCAGAGAGAGAGAAAAAGAAGTATTATGAACTGAAGAATTTAGGAATGGTGTGCTAGAAGTCTCCTTGGAAAGTAGTGAGGAGGAGTAGCTTGCAAAAGATAAGGGAAGAAAATAAATTGGTACCGGGACTCGACGCATGCGCACGGAGTTATGATGCACTTAGGATGGTGTTCCTAACTCTGAAGAAAATTCTAATCAATTACATTATATGGAAGAGAATTTCATAAGTCAACTTACAAATTATGAAATCTTTTCTCCCCTCGCCTTACGAGCTGGTACATACTCTTAACTTTTACAGTTTTTGAGATGCCATATCCCATATACGAGTCACAGCTGCAAGGCTTAATGCAGAAGACGGCAACTAGAGAGCATTCGATAGGCTCGAGTCGTGTGTTAACCTAGAAACATCTACTCAATTTATGTTCGTGTGACAAATCCGAAGCTGGCATGCCTAAATACACCTTCCAAACCATTTCCTGTCTTTAACCTACACCCTTATCGGTTATTAAAGACTTAAAAGAATTAAATAAATCCGAGAGTTGCAATCTTTTCCAAGTGGATATCTTCCAAAATGGAATGAAAAACGGTGTTGCTACGGTAGCAAGATACACAAACAAGACCCCGGGAAAAGCAATATATCAATAGGGCCAACCAAAATGCACATCCCTTTTCCAGAGAGATATTACATCCATCCAACACACGCTCACCCACACACACACGCACAGACAGATAAACAGAAAAAAAGAAAACAGGCACGCATGCATACATGCAAGCATACGTACACATGCACAAATTTACACGTACATGAAGCCGCGTGCGCACACAGACCCCATAGAGCTGAAAGAGTTTCTCTGGGAACATATATATCAGTTATGGAGTTCTGTAAACCATGATACAGATTACTGTTATGGAAGGTCGACGTGAAGTTCAAAATGAAGGAACAGAAGGATTACGGAGTTGTTGGTAGAGAGAGAGAGAGAGAGAGAGAGAGAGAGAGAGAGAGAGAGAGAGAGAGAGAGAGAGAGAGAGAGAGAGAGAGAATGTGGCAATGAAATGTCATAAAAACGAAAGAGCTTAGCTTGGGAATGTACTGCCACTGCAGCCAGCTAGCATTTGAAAGGCATAAAGAGAACAAGAAATGAGTATACCAGGATAAGAGAATCAGAGAAACTTTGAAAAGAATAATGTGTGTAAGACTGCAGAGGAAACCAAAACTTTTCCATATTTCATCGGAGAAAAATGTCAGTTAATCATCAGCTAATCAGAAGGAAGACTTTTTAAGAATGATGATGAGATATGCGAAATGATGAAACATGAAGTGTTCTCACAGTGGAAAACACTACAGACACAACACTAGATGGAAAGGGTAGGAGGTCCTGGAAAAAAAAAATTACCGCAGATATAAGGGAGCTTATGTACAGTGAGAGGTCTGAGACCATGAATTTATCTATCGTGAATCACTAGATAGTATATGACTGTTACGAATCACAGCTCTGAAGTTTCTAAATCTGTATGATGACGGACGTCAACAGCGAACAGTCCTTCTGTAAATGCAAAGATAAAAACAGGAGGGCCATATAACGTGAAATCAACCCAGGGCAATTGCTCGAACAACAGATGTTAAAAAGTAACCTTCAGCATGTAAGAGTAATGTATGAATGGAGTAAAGTATACAACGAACTTGTGATTAATTACTATATCATTTCTTAATTGTTCGATAGAGATACTAGTGTCAAGCTCCCCTCACATAATTTACAAACCGGTAATTAAAAGCAGATTAATGAACAAACACACATGCTAATAGGGTATGTTGCCCCAACCTTAAACTTCCCATGTACTGTGCCTCTTTCAAGTCTAAATCTCTCCCTACTCAAGATCTCTCTACTCCCTCCTTTTGTATCCACTGCAACAGTGATTCTCTCCACTCATTCCCTCTCCTTACTCGAAGCTTCTCTTCATCCATGTTATCTCGCTACACACACACTCATCCACTCTCTCTCTCTCTCTCTCTCTCTCTCTCTCTCTCTCTCTCTCTCTCTCTCTCTCTCTCTCTCTCTCTCTCTCCTCGGCCTCTTATCTCTCCCAGTCCGGCCATCAATTTCGACAGCCTGAGACCCAAGCGAGGGCAGACTTATTTAACCAGCGCCTGGATAAACAAGGGGCACGGCAACACCCTATACACCCTCTAACCATATATATATATATATATATATATATATATATATATATATATATATATATATATATACATATATATATAGAAAAGGATCACAATTTTGCACGTGATCAAGATATTCCTATTGAGTCCACGGGGAAAATGAAACACGAAAAGTTCCCAAGTGCACTTTCGTGTAATAATCACATCATCAGGGGAGACACAAGAGAGAAATATAACAGTCAGTTGATATACATCGAAGAGACGAAGCTAGGACGCCATTTGGTAAACATATGATTGTCCAAAACATATGTTTTGGACTTATATATATATATATATATATATATATATATATATATATATACATACACACACACACACACACACACACACACACACACACATTACCAAAGCCATATCAATCTCTGCACCATCTACACTGTGGTGAATCGTGGGTTTGTTCAAGTTCCCCACGAGTCACTAGTGTGACCAGCATAAGAGGATGGGAGTAACAAAGAATGGCCAGTAGGACTCTTTACTCCTCTTTAACTCCCTATTACTTGACACAGACAGACACAAAAGCTTACCCGACCATCGATACGACGTCCGTAGAAGTACAATTACCTGCATTACATTCAGTACAATAACTATCTTATAGGACAGAAATCGAATGATATAAGAAATAGCATACAGACGAGAAGAAAGAGTTTAAACAATACGGCTGAAAATACGACGACCCGAGAACCATACATGTTTACAAGTGTTATGCGCAATAGTTTGCTCTTAATTCGCGATTCTTTTATCCACACTTTAATTAAACCAATACATAAACATGTCGGGGACTTTAAGAAAGAAGAAAAAATAGAATAACAACCTGACCATTTCACAACGATATAGGTGGCTGATGTAACGGCGCAGTCTCATGCAATGGTGCATGACACTCCACTGGGTATGATGCACCTTACCACACACACTGAGGGAGTTACACAGTGGTGCAGGACGCATTATATGACGCACTAAACCTTATGCAGTGGGTGCAAGACGTCATGACATGCTCCGCCACATTACAAAATGGTGCACGCTATGTCACTTGCGTGCATCGTATCACACAAGACTTCACTGTATGTATAGTATGGTACAAGCCAGTACCCCAGTACCATTCTGGGTAATGGTATGCGTTATCGGACAGTACGTAACGCAGGTTACGTTACGATGGTACGTGTTACCCTACAGTAACACAGGCTACGGTACAATGGTATGTGTGTTACACAACGGTAACCCAAACTACGGTACAACAGTACGTGTTACTGAGCAGTAACACAAGCTACGGTACAATGGCATCCGTTACGCACTAGTAACACAGGCTACGGCATAATGGTACACGTTACCCTGCGGTAAAGTAACAAAAGGTTACAGCAGAACGTCATGCAAGGGAAGGGTCCAGCTGACGGGTGTGCGTGACTGCGTATGTTGGGCAATCGTTACCAGAAAAAAAAAATAATAAGCCCCCGGACGATCGTTACCAACTACTGCAATGAAAAGAAAGTATAATGAACGCTTTATCTCTCTATTTCCTCTATCTCTCCCTGTCTTCTATATGCGTCTTAAGTCTATCCTCCATTGTCTTTCTACCTCTTTTACTCTTTATACAGGACACTGAATAATACAAGAACTATCCTTCTATCATTCTCCATTCTTCTACACTAGCAGGGACTATCCTTCTACACTCAGTGACTATCCTTCTCCATCCTTCTACACTATCAGGCACTATACTTCTATCCCTCTACACTATCAGAGACTATCCTTCTCCATCCTTCTACACCATCAGGAACTATCCATCTACACTCTCAGGGACTATCCTTCTATCCCTTTCCATCATTCCCCACCCTCGACCTCACCCCAGGATAGACATATATATATTCCTCCCACGCGCACTCGACCCCCCCGGATCGACGTATCTGCCATAATCCTCTGCCGCCACAACCCGACCATCACCCCAGACACTGAGGCGCCTGGCACCGCCCACAGCCTTCCCCCTCCCCGACCATCTACAACACCGGTGATTAATTATTCAGCGCGGCGCTGACACGCGTCTCCTCGGATGTGATAGGACTTCGAGCCACGTGGCATGTCACGTGGCATTGACCCCGAGGTAGAGAAAAGGTCAAATGAGAGGACCTCAAGAGTGTAGACCTCCCTTCCTCCTGTACTGGACAACCAGGTAACCACCAACAGGTAATATGAGCGCATTCATAAATACACCAGGATCCCCCTTCTGAAAAAAGTGCTTGTGTTTCCCCAGGATATTTTTTTTTTCCCCCAAGATCCTAACGCCTCAAAGGTGCCCTACACTCAGTAGCAGGGAAAGGGTGTACTCATTTGAAGCAAGTAGTTCTTCGACGAATATACAGCCTCGCCAAAGGTCCTGTTCATCCTTGGTGTAATCTCAAGCAGGAGGAGGCCTAGCGACACCCGTAAAACGGTCGGCAAAATTTAATTTGTTATTCATGAAACTTAGTGAATAAGGCAGAGATCATCCACATAAACATGTCAACTGTGAGTGTCAAGCATTGCCCAGAGATACGATACCGTGTTGGAAAAATGGTAAGTTTGCATGATGGAAGAACGGTGGACTAATACGATCATCATATGGCTGGCAATCGAGCCCAAATGGCACAGTGATTTGAAGGTTGTGAGCATGTTCCCCCCAACCATAACCCCTCCCCTTACTCTTCTCTCTTCCGAGGCGGGCAAATTAATGACTCACTGTAACTCAGCTCTCGTAAATCTGGTTACCATCGCTGTGACCCTCCTCTGGACCTTCTCTATCAGTTCTTTGCGCTACTTAAAATGCCAATACCAAACCTGAGAAGCGTATTCTAGTTCGGCCAAACGAATATTTGCCAATATTCTGCCGAATATTTCATGACTCACGTTTATCAATTCTCCTGTCGGAGTTCAATTTTAAAGACAAGGGAAATGACTGGAAGTGAAAAGACGCGGGAAAGAATTCCCTAGGAGACCCAGTCTCGTATCTTAATTAAAATTCTGTATCTCCTTCCCACTCCTTCTCCACCGTTACATATCTCAGTTTTCCGGTAACTGCAGAACCGTTTTTAATTCTTGTACAAGACGCGGCGATAGAGCTAATAATGTGGTGGGTGTAACGACCGTAATTACTATCTGTAGTTCTGAGTTCCAAGAGTCTGTTGAGATTGTGGGGGTGTTTTGGATGGAAGTTTTAGCCAAATTATAGAGCACCCTGTCACCACCACAGTCCTCCCTCTCCAAGAACCTTCTGAAAAGTGATGTCTCTTAAGACAGTGTACTTCTTCCCTCCTTCGCTAGGTTGTACCAAGAACGGACCAAAAAAATGGCCTCATTTGCACCCATCTATTCTCTACCTGTAATGAGAAAGCTAACGATTCACAGCCAAGCCCCAAGGAGTATTCCATGGCCTACAGTGACAGACTCAATTTCACTACAGATAACGTAATAAGTCACAGCAAATTAACCCGTAGAAAGTAATGACAATTCCTAAGAGAGATGTCAGGTGTATACTTGCCATGGTGTCTAATCCCTTTATCCCACAATGTACCGCAAACTTGACATATAATGGAAACACGACTTACGTACATTAAGAACCACCGTGACGTAAGCCACGCTGAACAATAGCATTATACAAGGCAGACACAATACAAAGCTACAGACATCACTAATCACCCTCACTCCCCTTAATTTTCCGCTTTTCCCCCCTTTTTTTCTCCCCACCGCTCTCCCCTCAGGCCTCATTAAGGTCACGTAAATCCACACCTACGAAGTTCTTATCAGCATTACGCCATATCTTACGGGCACCGCCATTACGACCAGTTTCTCTTGCCGATACCATTTTATTTTACTCTCACGTCGGGACACCTCCTCCATCACACGTCGAGCCACATGGATGATCTTCCTTTTGTCAGTCGGGCGCCCCTCGCGACCCCCCCAGCTCGCCCTCAATCCTACCCACGAGTGGCCTCGTCTACCAAGCTAAACACAATGGCAGACGTGCCCCACACGCTGGGGGCTATAAATATTGCAAGCGAAATGCGCACCCACTGTTTATGCTTCACCCATATGTCAAGGGCACTATTGTTGTGTACGAAAATACCAAGGGGAAAAACGTAGATGTGCTTCCATATGTATGCATGTATGTATGTATGCATGCATGCACTCACGGACACACAGTAAATACGCGCGAGCGCGCGCGAGCACGTACACACATTTATATATATATATATATATATATATATATATATATATATATATATATATATATATATATATATATATATTTTTTTTTTTTTTTTTTCTTTTTTTGCTTTGTCGCTGTCTCCCTCGTTTGCGAGGTAGCGCAAGGAAACAGACGAAAGAACTGGCCCAACCCACCCCCATACACATGTATATACATAGGTCCACACACGCAAATATACAATACCTACACAGCTTTCCATGGTTTACCCCAGACGCTTCACATGCCCTGATTCAATCCACTGACAGCACGTCAACCCCGGTATACCACATCGATCCAATTCACTCTATTCCTTGCCCTCCTTTCACCCTCCTGCATGTTCAGGCCTCGATCACACAAAATCTTTTTCACTCCACTTATATATATATATATATATACTTCATACTATTCGCCATTTCCCACGTTAGCGAGGTAGCGTTAAGAACAGAGAACTGAACCTTTGAGGGAATATCCTCACTTGGCCCCCTTCTCTGTTCCTCCTTTTGGAAAATTAAAAACGAGAGGGGAGGATTTCCAGCCACCCGCTCCCTCCCCTTTTAGTCGCCTTCTACGACACGCAGGGAACACGTGGGAAGTACTCTTTCTCCCATATCCCCAGGGATAATATATATATATATATATATATATATATATATATATATATATATATAATCCCTGGGGATAGGGGAGAAAGAATACTTCCCACGTATTCCCTGCTTGTCGTAGAAGGCGACTAAAAGGGGAGGGAGCGGGTGGCTGGAAATCCTCCCCTCTCGTTTTTTTTTTTTTTTTAATTTTCCAAAAGAAGGAACAGAGAAATTGGGCCAGGTGAGGGTTTCCCTCAAGGCCCAGTCCTCTGTTCTTAACGCTACCTCGCTAATGCGGGAAATGGCGAATAGTTTGAAAGAAAAAGAAAGATATATATATATATATATATATATATATATATATATATATATATATATATATATATATATATATATATATATATTTGGCACATTTATGCAGTACGCAGAGATTACCACAAAAATGCAATCGCTAGACACTCATGAAAATGATCACCCTATATATATATATATATATATATATATATATATATATAGAGAGAGAGAGAGAGAGAGAGAGAGAGAGAGAGAGAGAGAGAGAGAGAGACACAGACAGACAGATAAGACAGATATAGACAGACATATAACAGTAACAACATTACTGGAGAAATCATCAATACATTTACAGCAGATAAAAATAACCAAGGTCCTTGTATACAATTTCGTATAAACAGACACCATCTGCCAAGAACGGATTTAGTGCTGACTTCCCTGCCCACACCAGCTGTTATCAGTCACACAAACAGAGGCACATGACTCAGTCATGCGAGGCTTGTTCCGACGTCCCTTGTGCATCAAGGGTAGCAAAAGAGCTCGGCAGTTTTGCCGCAACGCTAAAGTAGAAACGTTGCACGAATATATGATTACATTACGGCAAACACATCGGTTTTCTTCTTACAACGAATTTTCACTTAGTATTTACTCTTTCACCCATATTTTGGTGAAGATCAAAGCCTATCTAACATTAATGAGCCTCGTATGTGTGTGTTGAATACTTCTTAAAGTTGCTTTTATCTTCTGTAATAAACTATAGATTAACAACCCTCTTAAAACTTATGTTATTCCAAAAGTCTACAACGATTAACAGAGATAATCAGACTTCAGTGTTTAAGGAATCTTATCCCATCTCAGGTGAAAAGATCTTGGCCTCTGATTGTCTACGATATCTGGATGTGTGTTCTCATGGTAGTTGGGTTGGGAGTGAAGCGAAAGGGTGTCTTTTCCTGTATGGGGTATAGACGCAAAAGGATCAAACTCAGGAATGGAAATTTCCTATTGGCTGGATGATATGTCTCAAGCTCTCAATCTATACTGGACTGGGGGCTGCTGGCTGGATGTAAAAGCTAAGAATAATGCACGAGTTCACTTGGAAATTAAGGGTAGACGAAAATACTCATATCAATTGGGTCATCTCCATTTCCGGGCTCCCTACTTCTGCCTCCACCCCACGAAATAGAAGACCCATCCTTCATTCACTTGCAAACCAATCACTGTGATGAAAACATCGCCAGACATTACAGAATATCAAAATCAGAGATCCTTACCCCTGAAAATGGAGAAAGGTTTCCGAAATACTGAAACACTATTCAATCCGATTTATGCAAGCATTTAAAATGTACGCAGACCTGATTTTTAGTCTCCCACAAAAGATCAAAATCAGAAACGAGTAAATAGTTAGGAAGCTCTTTCATGTTACATAATCTCTGCTCTTTAACAATACGTGTGAACGATAATATTGTCCAAATATACAAGCATAAATACTTTTCAGCATTATAGACAACAGAATATTAGCAGATCGTTCGTAGCTCTGGGACTGTCGGAGAGATCTATGAATGACACTGATACACACTCGGTTTATTCATAAATGCTATGCAAATTGCGTGCCCAGAGAACACTACAGTAAGAGTATCAATGGCTTCGGGAAAGAAATCTCGACTTTAATCAAACAGTTCATGATGATTTAGAGTTACCAACTGAGTCTTGTGAGTTACATTCTGATAAAAGTGTCTTGTGTAAGCTGTAGAGAATGTGTGTCTGTGGACTCAAAAGCTGATGACCTACATGTATGTGAGGTAGATAAGACATCAACTTGAACCAAGAAGGGGGGAGCTTAACAGTCAGTGTACCGCAGCCTGTTCAACCTAGAACCTAGATCAAACATGCATCTCTCTTGATATTGTGTTTGCTTTCCAATCACAATGCCTTCAAGGTACTTTTATAATGTCACCAAATGTTACAACGAGGGAATTATTTTGCAATATACTTCTGTTCAAAGGCTGGTCACTTTACTAACCATTTTCCTTTTAGGTCGACATCACTCTTTGGTCCGTGACCATGATTGTGACAGAACTCTGTCTCACAGGTCCCGTCCGATCTGTATACTACACGCTGGTGAATAACGCAATGTCAGGTGAATATCCCCATAAGTTACTGTAAAAACTCTCCTCCACTAAGAACCCAACCGCTAGTCTGGAAAAAAAAAGAAAACGATCCAAGTTCTTGATAAGCCAATACTAAATGTAGGAGGTGAATCTAATGGTCAAATGTGGTCAGCTGAGAAAGACTAATAATGATTGACCAGGCTACAATGGCCTACTGATTCCTGGTTAAATATGAGACACGATAAAAAGACCACAGGCTCGATACCTTATACCTACGTAGATCCAAGATAATAGAAGTTGACGAGGGGGAATGTGTAACACTTCGACTTGTGTTCATTTGTGTCTGCAGACACAGCGGAAAGGGGGTAAAACTGCAAAATATACGAAGCAGAAGTGAGGTGAGCAGTGCATGGGAAAAGAGAGCAGAGAGAGAGAGAGAGAGAGAGAGAGAGAGAGAGAGAGAGAGAGAGAGAGAGAGAGAGAGAGAGAGAGAGAGAGAGAGAGACGCTTCCTGCATTGAAGTTGATAACTCTGTCGATAGGAGTGTGAATGTTGGCTGGACTGGAGGAGGCCAAGCAAACGCTGATTTTTTCCGTAGAAAGAGGACAGAAGATGGGCAGAGTGGCGCTTCTAAATGCTCCCTCTCGTAACTACATTCTCTGCTGATAATAATCAGTTACGAGCTGCAGAACAGGAGGAAAGTAAATGTACACGGGTGTCAGCTGGGCGCGCGACCTGAGGGAGGGACGGTGTGTTAAGGACCTGCTTGACACCTGTTGACAGGTTGGATGCTCTTTCTTATTCGCGCAGCGTCACTGTGTCCTCGGCCTCAGCTGGCGCGTGTTGTGTCCAGGCAAAGGCAGTGCCACGAACTGCATCAGGTTAGAGTGTGTCTCTCACTGATGAGGGCTACTGCTAGGTGAGGATCAGTAACTCTCGGGTGAGTGAGTTTCGCGATGATAATCGCAGACTCAGTCGGTGAGGAATGAGTGAGTCTGAGGAGAATATCAAGGGTCCCTCACCAAAGTATGATATATCAACACTGCTGCAGCTAACAAGGTGCGACGGTACAACTCCCTCCTCTGACCTACTTTCATACCCTTCTTTGCACTCCCTGCTGGTCCCGATCCTTCCTCCCGTCCTGCCTCATCTCCTCCTCCCTCAGTTCTACGAAGTCGACATTGATGTGCTCTCTTTCCTACTCTTTCTCTTTCCTCACTTCTTTCTCTCCCTCTTGTTTCCTTCCTTCACGCCGCCTTTTTCAGATCATGGATTAGGAGGAGGAGGAGGAGGAGGGAGGCGGACTGAAGGATAGGGAATAGAAGAACGAAGGTTACCAACTCTTGGGCAAAGTCTTAAAAGACAGGAGACTTTTATGACGAAATATATCCACAATGTCAGCGTAACTTTAGTGTCACCTAAGTGCATGTATCTTTTTATCTACTTATCTCTCTTTTCTGTCCGTGATAGTCTGCGTTACAGGAGTATATAAGTCTGTGTTAAACACGTGTGATCATAACTTGGACGTGTGCGTGAGCGAGGATGTGCGAGTCGATACCCTGAAAGGATCTATTCTAAACAGAACGATTCATACTTGCATACTATACTGAATAATGGATATGGGAAGAAGCTTGGCTGACCTTACGACTCGCCAAACAATGTTCCAGAAATGAGCAATGATAACAGAAGGGCTTAATTAAACGAGGCATCAAGAGCAACTACAGGAGGAGGAAGCTTTTGAAAAAAATCGAGATAAATATTTCGTATTTCTTGGATAAGTTCAATTCACATAGAGTCGATAATCTTATATATATATATATATATATATATATATATATATATATATATATATATATATATATATATATATAAATTATTTCCACAAAAAAATAAAAAATACAAACATATATACAAAAAAGTACATACAGGCACATACACAAACACAGAGCAAACGCGAATAAACATACACGCACACAAAAGCAGAGCCAGCTTGAAAAAACTAATACAAGCACAAGCAGAAACGCACATATAAAGCTGTAACCATACCAACCTTCATGTAGAAAATAAAAAAAGAAATGGAGTGTCCCCCCTTCAGCCCCCCTTCGCCCTTTAGACGAGGGAATAGAAAACGGGAGAGAGAAAAAAGCTTTCACAGTCCATTACACACAGGTGTATGTTCCTGCATCTGTTACCACTTCACACAGCCAATCCCTGAGGTTGTTAGTGGGGTATCCGGCAACATATATATATGTAACTATACATATGTATATAATCTATAATCTATATAATTATCTATAAAATCTACCATCTATCGATTTCAAAGCTCACATTTTAAAAACGCTTTTTACTCTTTCAAGAAGATATACGCATCCACGTATAGATTGAAATCGATGGTAATACAGCATTATTTCCTATTTCATCGAGGAAAACAGATTTCTCTTAAAACCTGAGTCATTGTAAGGAATATTCATAATGCTGAAAACAAATCTGGGGTTAAAATATCGTTTGCTCGTCTTTATAACCTTAATTAAGCCGTTAAATGTAGTCAATTTTAAAGCATTATCTAATAATTTTCATCGCATTTACTGGGTACCTATCGGTAACTGTCAGCATTATGATATATTTATATATATATATATATATATATATATATATATATATATATATATATATATATATATATGATTATTTCAAGTAGTTTCAATATGATTTATCTAAATTCTGAATTTTTTTTTTCTTTTTTTTGAGTTGAAAAATACCCTGAAATATTCTTGCAATTTTTGGTATTTTTCTCAGAAAAATGTATCTTTCCAAACCTCTTTATAACGAATATTCATTATGCCGAATACAAATGTAGGGTTAAAATATCGTTTAGTCGTCTTGATGTCCTTAAATAAGCTCTTAAATGAAGTCAATTTTAAATTATTATCAAATTTTGATCATACTAACTGGGTAAGCATCAGTAACTAAGAGGATTATGATATGTTTTCCATTATTATCTTGAATATAGAAGTGTTTCAAAACGTTTCGATTTTGAAACAAAGTTTTTTTGAGCTAAAAAATACCCTGAACTATATTACCTGCAATTTTTGGTATTTTCCTCAGAAAAACAGATCTTAAAAATTTCATTATGAATACTATTAATCATGCTAATTAAAAATCTGAGACTAGAATCAAGTAAGACTTCAGGGTGATTTTCAGCTCAAAAAAAGAGAAACGTTTTGCCTCAAAACTTAGACATAACATATTTAAACACTTCTTTACTTCAATTAATCATGGAAAATATATCATCCTCTCAGTTATCGATCGATACTCAGTAAAAAAGATTGAAATGATTACATAATACATTAATAATGGCTTAATTTAACATCTCAATTAAAGGTCATAAAGACGACCAAACCATATTCTAACCCCAGATGTGGATTCATGAAAATACCTTATAACGAGATTATCAAGGACATTACAGTTCAGGGTATTTTTCAGCTCAAAAAAAACTTTCTCTTTTCAAAACAAAATATATTCAAACACTTCTGTACTCCAAATAATAATGGTAAATGTATCATAACACTCAGTTAACGACATTTATTTAGGAAATGCGAATGAAAATGTATACTAATGCTATTTTACAGATACTCAGTATATATGAATGAAATTATTGGATAATACATTAAAAATGACTGATTAAAGGTCATAAAGACGAAAAAACGATATTTTAACCTCAAATTTGGATTAAGCATGAAAGATAATCCTTATAATGAGGTTTTCAGAGAAATCCATTTTTCTGAGAAAAATGCAAAAAATTACATGTCATAGTTGAGGGTATTTTTCAGCTCAAAAAACCTTTTCTTTCAAAAATCAAAACATTCAAACACTTCCATACTTAAGATAATCATGGAAAATATATCATATTGGTCTCAGTTACCGATACGTACTCCGTAAATACGAATGAAATTAGATAATACATCATAAATGATTAATTAGATAATACTAATGATTAATTAAAGCTCATAAAGACGAACAAACGATATTTCAACCTGAAATTTGGATTCAGTATGAAAGATAATCCTTATAATGAAGTTTTCAAGGAAATCTATTTCAAATTTGAAACAAAAATGTTTTTTGAGTTGAAAAATACCTTGTAACTTTTCGCATTTTTCTGTTAAATGACAGTTTTTAAGTATCATCTAATCATTTGTCTCATATTTACTGAGTATGTATCGGTAACAGAAAGCATTATATTTTCCATGATCATTTCAAGTCTAGAAGTGTTTGAATGTTATATTTCAATTTTGAAACACTTCCCGGTCTAGCTATCAGTTTATAATATACGCTACGAAGTTCATACCATCCGGAGAATATGGAAACTTAAGAAAAAAAGCACACGAAAGACTTTGAATCTATTTGGAAAATATATATTTCAGTCTTAAGACACCTGTTTCTTGTTAGATCATTTTCAATCATCTTCTGAATGGCTTTTGAATGAAGCAAGATTATTCATGACAGCTGAATTCTGTCCGAACGAATGTCCAGAGGTGGTGAGGAATGCCGAGAACGTCTACCCAGCCATGCTCTTGTCAAGATCGAGCTGAAACACTGCATGAGGAGGATTCAGGGAGGAGGAGGAGGAGGAGGGGAAGCAGCAGCAGCAGGAGGAGGAATCAAAAGACTATCGAGCTTGGAACCACCACCAAGATGCCACTTTCTCAGTCACGATGAACGATAGATGTTGAAGGCATCGCACCCCAGATGAGGTCTCTCTTGAAGACAGAGAAAAGGCCAGTCCTCAAAGTCTACGTTACTGTTGCCCCCGCTCGAGGCCCCGCGGGCGAGCGCGAGGTAGCGCTTGGAAGAGACAACAAAGGCCACATTCGTTCACATTCAGTCTTTAGCTTTCATGTGTAATGCACCGAAACCGCAGCTTCCTTTCCACATCTACCTCCTACAACATGTGTCGATAACGATGCAGTAGCAGCAACATGATAATGGCTACTCTGACACACACACACACACACACACACACACAATTTACAGTGAAGGAGCAGGAAGGTCTAGAAAGAGGGAGGAGTGACTCAAATAGCAGGATAATAAAGGAGGAACAAAGAAACTAAAGGAATGATATTTTACACGATTCAGCAAGGTGTAGACTGTTTATTTAAGAGCAGCTAATTAGGCTACAGGATTTTGCGCGTAGAGTTATTGAAAATGAGGTAAGGATATACCAGGAACTGAAATTATGAAGTTCAAAAGTGTTTTCACATTGGAAGACACAAGCCATAGCCCCAATACAGAGGCGATGGAATGAGGAGGTGGTACTGAAAAGGTCTGAAATATCTGGAGGAGGTAATCAGAATAACTGTGGGTCCTTGACCCGTAAAATACTCAACCAAATCTCACCCTAAGAGCAACAAATGCATCGAGATACACTTGACAAAACACTTGAAACGATGTTGAAGTTGTGGCTAGAAAAAGGTAAACTATCTAGGGAATAGAAGAGGGCAACCGTAACATTCATCGAGAGAGAGAGAGAGAGAGAGAGAGAGAGAGAGAGAGAGAGAGAGTACAACCGGAAGCCAAATCATGAAATTAATCAAGGAACTTGACATAATATTAATCGCCCTTTCAGTGTTAGGGGAGGGATGAATTGAATTAACTGAATGACGAAATTGTGGATGTGGACAGTATATAAAAGTTTGAAAAGCTGTAGGATAAAGTTCAAAAGAGAAGGCCTCATTTATGAAATTAACTCCTGTACGGTGCAAATTGGTAATTACACACACACACACACACACAACACACACACACATACACACACACACACACACACACACACACACACACACACACTGAGCAAGGGAGCAAATGGAAAGGAAATGAAGTTTCAGTTCGCTTCCGCAACAAAGAAGCGAGACGAAATGAGAAATGTTTATAAAAATTATAAAGATAAAACACGTAATATTTACTTTATGACAAAACGCTCCTGGCACGAACATATAAAACAGCGTCGGTAACGTAATAAAACCCCCCAAAAAAACTAATCTGATGCCAGATAAATTTCTAATCAATAATTAACGTAAAGGTTACTTCATGAAAGCTATATATATACACCTGTGTCGAGCCAGCTGAAAAGAGTGTGTAGAAATGACTTGGAGAGAATACGGGAGAATGAGTGAGGAGAGGTTAACAAAGAGGATATACGAGTCAGAAATGGAGGGAGCAAGAAGAACATGGACACCAAATTGGAGACTGAAGGATGGAGCGAATTCCTTTAGGAGTAATGGGGGCCTGAATATTCAAGAAGGCGAAAGGCGTGCACGGGATATTGTGAATTGGAACTAGGCGGTATACAGGGGTCGACGTGCTATCAATGGACTGAAAAAAGGCATGTGAAACTGCCGGGGTAAACCATGGAAATGTCTGTGGGGCCTGGTTGTGGATAGGAAGCTGTGGTTTCGGTGAGCAAATGCAGCCTTTCTTCGTCTGTTGCTGGCGCTATCTCGGTAACGCAGGAAACTGTGGTCAAGCATTGGAATAATATATATATATATATATATATATATATATATATATATATATATATATATATATATATATATTATCCCTGGGGATAGGGGAGAAAGAATACTTCCCACGTATTCCCTGCGTGTTGTAGAAGGCGACTAAAAGGGGAGGGAGCGGGGGGGCTGGAAATCCTCCCCCTCATCATTTTTTTTTTCTTTTAATTTTCCAAAAGAAGGAACAGAGAAGGGGGCCAAGTGAGGATATTCCCTCTAAGGCTCAGTGCTCTATTCTTAACGCTACCTCGCTAACGCGGGAAAAGGCAAGAATGTACGGAAAAAAAAATTATATATATATATACATATATATATATATATATATATATATATATATATATATATATATATATATATATATATCCCTATTAATGGAAATCAATTAGCAGTAAAAGTGAAAATTCTGAACCTCCACCACAGAGGCATTTCAACTAATGGTTAAATCTATTACCTTATAGTGAGACAAGTTCTCTCGTGGCGAGATTTATCTCTTACTGGCAATACCCGTTACCTAATGGTTACACTTTAGCTCTTATGGCGAGAGTAGTTACCTAATGGAGATGCTCGTTTTGTAAAGGACAGACACGTTACCTTAAGGCGAAACCAATTACCTATTATCTAATGGCGAGAGACTTTACATGGACTCGTTATCTAATGGAGAAATCCGTTATCTTGGAGACTCATTAAATAATGGTGAGACTCGTTACATAACGGGGATAACTCATTACCTAGTGAGAACCCTCATCACTTAATGGTGAGACTCGTAACCGAATGGGGACTCGTAATGGGAAGACACATGACTTAATAGGAAGGCTCGTTCAGCAATCGAGTTTCTGTACTTTATGCAAGGCTCGTTACCTTATGAAGGCTCCTACCCTACTGTCATATAATGGCGAGAATTACTGCCTCGTTATCTACTAACGGGACTCATTGCAGACGAGGCGTCCATGGTGGAACAAAGAACCGTAATAAATGAGGAAAGACAATTTTTTTTTTTTTTTCCTTACATTTCTTAACACGTCACTATCACTAGCCCGACTTTCACTACTGTTTGCCATTGACTTTCCCATAGTAAGCAGGGCAGTAGTGGTTATGCCACAGAAAACTCACGTGCAGGTAAAATAGAAATAAAAAAAAAAAGGTAAGCATTTTGAGGCAAAGGTCCTCAAGGGCTACATCACCTTTTCTTCGATCTGTTAGAACGTGTTATATAGCCTTGGCGGAGGGAGAGAGAGAGAGAGAGAGAGAGAGAGAGAGAGAGAGAGAGAGAGAGAGAGAGAGAGAGAGAGAGAGAGAGAGGTCATACTAGTATCTCAATCCGATTTCCATTTCTGGGAATCATAGTCAAGGAACCGAGACAGAGACAGACAGACAGACAGGCATAAAGACGTAGCGAGTTATGTCAGGGTTTCCTAGAAAAACAGAAGAATCAATCGTCCAGTCGACCTCGGAGAACATGCACACCCCCTTCAGGCTAGCCAGCGCTGCGACACGGTTCAAACCCCTCCTCCTCCTCCTCCTCCTCCATTCCTCTCCTCTCCTACCCCACCCGCAGTGACGGATGTGCGCTGCCATGAGGGACGCTCAACACCGGATGAGGTAAATCGATGACGAGGGCTCTGGCTGACGACGACGACGAAGAAGCACCCCGCCCCCCATCCGATGAACATCGTAGACGACGACGATGAAGACGCCCCCATCCGATGAACAGCGTAAATACCAGGATAATACGGCGAGGGAGGAGCCACTCCACTCACCAGGGGCGCCGTGGACGTTAAGTTGGACCATACCAGAGAGAGAGAGACACACACACACACAAGAAGATGCGCCACTCTTCGAAGGTGACAGAACGCCCTCTTACATAGACTTCCCTCTTCAGAAAAGTAATCAAAAACATTAACGTCAGAACAACAACAACGATCCCTTCGCTATTATTATTCACATTTTCGTTCACCACATGAACCACTAGGTCCCCCTTTTAAGCCCAGGTCCGCTTTTAACTACTCATCTTTTCTTATCCTGATGGTTAAAGAAAATAGTAAAAGACGGCGACTCGCGTTTGCTCCTGGTTCCTCTTCCTTTGCTCGCGTCCCACTAAACCCTCTTTCAACGATTTCGTGAAAGCATTTTCCATCAGCGCCGCCAAGCGTTCCTGCACACTCCTGCAAACAGTAATTTCACTTAATAACTCGAGGACGACGACTTGCCAGAGTCTCGCTCTCGCCCAGCCAACAACAGCGGGCGTGTGTGTGTGTCGCAGGAAATCAGGTTCTCAAGGATGCTGAAAAACAACGAAGACTGAACTCGAACGAATTGGAGGAATTTTCTCTTAATTGTTTTAATGAGGGTAGGAGAAAGACTGAAGGGGAGGGAGGGGGGGAAAAGGGAGAAAGACTGGAAGGGGTGAGGCTAGAGAGGAAAGGGGGGAAGGTAAAGAGAACGAAGCTGATGAGTTGGCTATACCGTCCTCAGTAAATATAGTCTTACTCGTCTCCTGAATCAGTATTATGAGGTGTTTATCCACTCATAAATGACGACTTATGAGTCAACACCGTAGGAGATATACATCCAACCGTAAAAGAACGAAAAATAGCCACAATAAAAAAAAAAAGACAAGAAAATAATGTATCAGAAGTTGAGAAAATCACTCAGCTTGTGGGAAGGCTCAATGTCCACCGACCGACTGAGACCTTCCAAACCTTACTTTGGTAGTCGATGTGATCGGGGATTACCGTCATACCTTGTAACATGAAGCGCTCGCGCGCGCGCACACAC
The DNA here is from genome assembly GCF_036320965.1 of Panulirus ornatus. Taxonomy (NCBI): domain Eukaryota; kingdom Metazoa; phylum Arthropoda; class Malacostraca; order Decapoda; family Palinuridae; genus Panulirus; species Panulirus ornatus. The sequence goes on from NC_092232.1 coordinate 16,601,593, forward strand.
AAGCACACACACACACACACATACACGCACACAGGGCAGCCTAGATATATCACTATATATCAAATGTAAATACCCTTATGAGAACTACAGATGAATTTCTGCTTAAGTTTAATACTTTAGCAGGAATTATTACGTCATATATATATATATATATATATATATATATATATATATATATATATATATATATAGATAGATAGATAGATAGATAGATAGATAGATAGAGAGAGAGAGAGAGAGAGAGAGAGAGAGAGAGAGAGAGAATTATGTTTTTCTTTACTTTCGTACTGACGCAGAAATCTAAAAAATAACGTGAAATCCATCTTCCCAAGCCTCGCGGATGGCGAGTTCCCGAACCACAAGGTCATAACCGAGAGGAGTGATCGTGAACGATTCTAGACATGGCTAAAAGTTAAGCCAGACTGGGGGGGACTCGTGTCACAGAAATCACAAAGTCCTTCAGACCAATCAGCTTCGACCGCGGGCGGGGCTTAGAGGCGTCTCACAGTCACTTTACACAATCACGATCGCCCATGGGCGTGGGTAAGAGCTAAAAAGGAAAGTAATCAGAACACGACATGGGGATTTGGCTCAGAACTTCCCATTATGCGCGAAATTAAACAATGCGAAAGATAAGATAAAAGAAAAAAATTGTACTCATTTTGTCGGTCAAGGTTCGAGTCCCGTGCTTTCAAGTGGTGATTGTTGCCATATATTACATGTAAACATTATATATATATATATATATATATATATATATATATATATATATATATATATATATATATATATATATATATATATACACATATATACTGTTATCACTAAACATGCTGTATCATTATTCTATTTTCTCAAAAAGTAAACGTCTTCAAATTTGTTCCGATAGTGCAAAGCATAAAGTAAATGTAGTTTTGCACTAAAGTGTCATAGTACTGGCTTTATAGTTCATTGAATTGTAATAAAATCAAAGAAAAAAATAGTTGAACAATATTCACTCGCCACAAATGAACTTCAATTGTACTCTACATTATCAAACGTATAGAGTCCATAACAGTCTTAATCGCAGACAAGTGAATCGAATGTAGATGAAAGCATCATGTATGAAATATGTACTCAGAAGTACATCTTATATACGCTGTAAACCAAATCATAAAGAAATCAAAGATATATAGAGACATATCATACGTAAATCATAAGACTTATATCTTCAAACGAAGTTTCATCACAGTTTCCCCGCATTGTATCATACAGAATTCTGAACGTTTAAGTGATAATACAATGTTGTATATAATTTCAATTAAATCTGCTGAATTATATAAGGGAAGGAGGGGAAGTGTGACGCACGCACGCGCGCGCGTGTGCGTGGGTGGAGGAGAGGGAAGTGGGCAGTCCGAGGCTGTTCTCATGGAGATACAACTGACGTATTTCTCTCTCTCTCTCTCTCTCTCTCTCTCTCTCTCTCTCTCTCTCCACTACTGTGTCTGGCACGGTACAGCGGCGGATGATGGTAGGGGCAAGCAGGAAAGGCAGAGGGAAACGCTGAGGAAGAAGAATCGTTAATACTACGTGTGGCTGGCTGGGTGTATGAGCGGGCGGCCTGCAGGATCCAGGTGGCGGCGGAGGAGGAGAAAAACAGACACCGGATGCCGGAGCTACAGGAACGATAACCTGATCTCCAGAAGTTCCAGGAAATTACTGTATATTCTCGCCACAGCAATGACGACAGCAACACCCTCACCCAGACTCGACAACCATACCCTTTCCAGCCACTTCCTACGTGAGAACCAACTACATCCTACGCCCCCCAGGTCTCAAACCTCCCTCCTACCATTCCTCGATGGAACTGTGTGTCTTCTGTCTTGGCTCCTATCCTGCTACACTTTACTGGACGACCGATAAACTTCGCGAAAAAGCTCGTAATCATTATATTTCGCCATTGATGAACTCGGGTAAAAGCTCCTAATCATGAACTTTCAAGAGACATTCCACAGAAAGCTTTATAACCTCAACTGGTTTCTTGAAAACTGTGCAGCAGTCTTATTTACTTCTCTAGTGATTTGTCTAATATGTACTATTCCACTGGAGTGTAAATACACTTATGGATGAATATCAGTAAGGTTTCCAGAGCGACTCATCTCGGCTTTCAATATCAGTTCTATTCTGGATGAAATTCTGGCCCAGAGAAGCAAGTCACAAAGCAATCTAAAATCTTTCATGCCAAAGAGGGAAGTGGAGCAGAGTAGGGAACATCCCTCATCTACTCGTAACGAGGGACCTCAGTGCGTCATTCATACAACTCATACCTCACGAGATGCAGCAGAGTCACATTCCTGTGGTGTATACATACATACATACATCTACATATCTATACACAAAAACACTCGCCAGACTCTGACGCAAAACCTGCAGACACACAACACATACAGAAAACAAATATACATTTTTACAATAACAAAAACAAAGATAAATATATACTGTACAGTCACGTTAGTCACATCAAAGAACTTCTCATTCCAAAGAAGTTCATTATTTCCCTCTTACTGGCAGTAGCACAGCCTTCGGTTACAGGAGCGTTCTGTTAAGAAAGTCTTGAGTAACACCATGACCCTTTCACAGAAAGGTATTCTGCAGCAGTATATCAAAATAAACATCAACACGGTGCACTGTGTACGAACACAATGGCAGAGGCAAACAGACAGACAGAGACAGACAGGCAGACTGACTAAGAGACGTAATGATAAAAGGTGTTTACAGACAGGCAGACACATAAATAACCAAACGCCAGAGAGCAAACATACCACACCGGCCAACCACGTCAAAATATGTGGACAATAAAAAGCTTCGCACAACAGTCCAGCACGCAATACTGAGGTAAGTATCATGATAAACAAATATACGAAAAAAAAAAAGAAACGGAGTCACGATATAAAAATGCAAACACGGGTCGTGTGTAATGAATACGTAATAACATAACTAAATTGAATGACGACCAATACCACGACGTGCCACAGAAGGACGAATTTTAAAAAAAAAGAACCAGAACTAATGACGGTGGCGTCAGAAGGATATCATAACTTGTCCAGAGAAGCGGGTCATGCAAAGTCTGGACCCCGTGCAACTTTGCCAATCCGTCCTCCAACACACAAGGCTTCTCCCACGCTCCATCACTGCGCGCCTTCCATGTCCTCCTCCTTGGCTCCGTCATTCTTGTCATTCTCTCCACTTTACTTAAACACTTCGAGTCACTTTTTGTATAGACTCTTTTATATATTCAAACGACCTTAAAACTCATATTTACAACGACTACTACTTTCTCTTTTTCCTGCCTTTTCCTTGTCTTTCACTCTGTCAAACCACCTAACCGTGCAGTCAGTAGACTAGACCAGGAATGAAACCATGGAAAGGTCTCTGGTGCTTTGTTTTGCATAGAGAGCTGGTCTTTTGGTGCTAATATTACACACGACGGCTAGAGAATGGACATGAGCGAATGCTGCCACTCTTCCAACCGCTACCATGCTAACGCGGTAAACGGCGGAAATGAGCGAGTGTGACCTTTCTTCGTCTCTTTCACGTCCTACCCTGCTGAGGCGGGAAACGGCGACCAAGTATGAAAAAAAAAATAATCTGACTGATCAACACGACGCGGGCTAAACGTGCCTCCCTGGTCAGGTCTATTTTGGGCCAAAAAAAAAGAAAACGAGAAAAAGAATCAAGAAATTGATCAAAGCTCCGGGGTAGTTCGTAAATCTGAGTCTAAAATGTATACATGCGATATTTCAGAATTCTTTTATTACAATAAATATATTTATATGCATTAAATATATCAAAGTTTGAATGTCATTTGAAGTCGATATCAATCGATCATATTTATATTTGACGTTATCTTTTTTTTTTATGAATATGATTATCAAATTTGTACGTCCTTTGACTATGATATTAATGGATCATATTCATCTTTATTTCTTCCTATCATTACAGGATCTTCGCAACTATGAACCACTGGATCAGCGCCTCCTGATAAATGCACTGCGATGAATTCTTGGCTTCAAAAACCTTGGTTTCGGTCTAACCTTCTTTTATTATCTTTTATATTTCTCTATCAAACCCTTGTCTTCCATTTTCCTCACGAGTACTTGTTCTCTGTATCATCGCTCGTACGTCTTACACTCTCTCTCTCTCTCTCTCTCTCTCTCTCTCTCTCTCTCTCTCTCTCTCTCTCTCTCTCTCTTTTCTTCTCTGATCTCCCCTTGCCCCATTTTACCAAATCGTTCCCCTGTGCACAACTCCTTCATGTCCTCAACCTTCGTAAATCCCAACTTCGAAAGTCTCTGTAGTCACCCCTCCAACGGTGGCTGTATTCCCTCTTCCATCTTCCATAATTCCAGAAAAATATTACTCTATACTCTCTCTCTCTCTCTCTCTCTCTCTCTCTCTCTCTCTCTCTCTCTCTCTCTCTCTCTCAATAACATCACTCACACAGTCCTCCTTTGTCTCGACTACACGATTCCCGAGGGCTCGCTCGAGTAACGGGGCTGTGGATGATGATCTGGCGACCTCCTCATGAAGCCTCATATCCGCCTCTGGTGTCCATCCGTCTGTTTCCCTGCCCTTCCATCAACACACACACAAAGACCCACGAAAAATTGTTATCACATTTGTCCTTCCCATGACTAACTGTCCGTCGAATATATACATACAATGGTCCAAATAAGTGCAGGAACATAAAAGAAAAAAAAATTATTTGAACTGTCCAATGGGAAGACTTCGCAAAGCTATGCATAAACACGAAAATCACAGAGACGAGAGTGATGTGAACTGAGCACAAATTCCGAGCAACCTTGATGATGTACCCACCAGGAGGCGCTGTGTGGGTCGTACACTTAAGTCAGATGCCAGGCGACCGCTCACACTACTGGCCGGATCCAGCCAGGCTCCTCCTCATTACCGGCGGTTCACGAAGCTTCGTCTGGCGCTGGCTTGATTCGCATAGATGTGTCTAGGAATTTACTATATATATATATATATATATATATATATATATATATATATATATATATATATATATATATATATACCATCCAGTTTCTCGGTTGCTGTGTAGATTGCGATGTCTTTTGTCTGTCGTATTTTCTATTCGCTTGGAATCAACTTTGAATAGGTTTGTCAGACCCTTTTGGCTCGTAAAATTCATGTTTGATACCCTCAAATCCGATGACCCCTTTCAAATGTGTGTGTGTGTGTGTGTGTGTGTGTGTGTGTGTGTGTGTGTGTGTGTGTGTGTGTTTCATGATATAATGTTTAAAATTCACTCGCATATACAGCTTCTTTGCGCAAACGAATCTCCGTTTTCACAAAAGGTTAAAAGTCTGCTTATTGGCGCAGTTTATTTACTGAAAACTCTTCAAGTATACATTATACCGGCTGTTATCCTCACGTTTACATACAGGTAAACCAGACCATTTTATACAACGGTGAAGAATTTCTCAGGTTGACATGAGCGGGTTGGCCTCTTCGTTCATGTATTAGTTTCCGTAACGTAACTTTTTCCAAGTATGCAAATGAGGACAGCAAGTTCTCAAGTTTAAATTGCTGTAAGTTTTAGGTTACACTGTTTTAATATCCAGGCTCAACACTCACTGTTGATTCTCATTCGTAGTCTGAAATATGTAATTCTTAAAATTTTCTTTAATTGAACAGAAAATTTTTTTTGGTGCGAAATATTACGTTCAGACTAACACAGTAGGTATGAATAATTATACTCATTATAATTTCAGATTACCTCATCAACTCCTCTTTTCGTTTTCTTTGCTCTATTGTTCTCGTTCTTCATTTCTATTCAATTTCCCGTTTTCTAAACTATTAACGTTCTCTCTTCTATTTGATGTCATTTTCGAAGTCAATTTTACGATTTTTTTTTAGTAATTTGGTCTATTTTCCTCAGTCTCCCCTCGTGTCATGGCGACTGATCCCCCTCTCCTCCCTTTAGTCTTTCTCCTGTGGATCGCCTCTACGTTTCTTCACGTCAGCTCTCCTCAGTCCCTCCTTTCTTCAGTTCTTCCTATCAGTTGTTTTAATATCTCTCTCACACACATACGCTCGTGTGTGTGTGTGTGTGTGTGTGTGTGTGTTTTCCTTGTTCCATCCCACGAGCCAGACACCCAGCCAGGCAGCCAATGGCCGTCCCTAAGCCTCTTTACTCCATTACCTCGTTTGTTGTTGCCCATCTTCACTCTATCCGTCTCCATATCGCGCGTCCTCCCACCATCTCTTCCTCTTCGTTCCATTACGTCTTCTGTCCCCCACCCTCCCGTCCGACTCCTCCTCTCTCCTGCACCTTCCGTAATCCCTACCAACACAACCATCCTGCAACTCACTCACTCACTCCCTCCCTCACTCTTTTTCTCTCCACTGCTCCTCCTCCTCGTCGTCTTCCCCCGCTCCCCTTCTCTCTTCGTACCCTCCTCTCCTTCCCTTCCATTAATTATCATCCCCACTTCATACATAATTACCCCCAGCGTATCAGGTAGTACTCAACGAGCATCATTAAGCCGCCAGCGACACAGATGAGAGCCAAACCTTGGCACTGTGTCAGAGACGTGGACGTGTGTGTCACCACCGTCCGTCTGCGCGTGCGTGGTCTTCCCCGACGCCCCGCCATGAGCACCTCTTCTTCATGGGCACGCTCGGCCGGTCACAGAGGGCGCGCGGGGTGCTAATGGGCCGAGTTTTAATGTCAGTTCCCATGGCATTCCCAGTCATCATACGCAGCAAGTAGACGGGGGGTATCCCAAAGCGACATAACCTTCACAGGAAAGTAGGTCTCAAAACATTATCAATACGGTATAATGGCGGCGTTTGAAGTGGAGGTAAACACGGAAGTGAATCATTTCCACATTAGGTTGTTGTGTGACGCATTGTGAATGTGTCTGAATTACAGCGACGTTCCAAACAGACGCATTATATCAAAAGATTACTCGCAGTCGATTTAAGGTGAAGAGGATGGTCTTCAAAGTCGATTCAAGGTAAAAATGATATTCCATGTCGATTTATGTAAAAAAACGATGATATTCGAAGTCGATTCAAGGAAAAAAAGAAAATTATTCCACGTCTATTCAAGACAGAAATGATGATATGCCACGTCGATTCAACGTAAAAATTATGATGCTCGATGTCGACTCATGCGAGGTCAAATGGGTACAAGGTGAATTCAGTGAACTCAAGCTACACCAAGAGTTCATTAAAGTCGATACAGACACGAGGGAAAACATCACTCAAACTAACTCAACGACGGTAGAAGGACTGATTGCTCAATATAATTACGTCCATTAGCTAATTACCATCAACTGCAATAATCCTAAAACCATATATAATCATCTGTTGCGCGTTACATTTTTCACTTCTTGACGCATACAAGAAACATCAGCAATGTTTAATCATCTCTAGTCCACTGCTGTTAGTTATGTGCTTTACTGAAGCCTGACTAACGACGTAAATGCTTCGTCAAGTGGCGCGAGTCGACTTCGAGTATCATTTAGCTTCTTGAGTCGATCGGTAATGATCGACAATGGAACCTCAGCATCGAACACAACTCAACCTTAATCAGGACAGTCATCATCGTTCTCCCAACATTTCACTTCCCTGTGTACATATGATCGCTGTGGACTTCGATGTGTAAAATGTAGAGTGCATAGTACATCAGCACATCACTACAGATTCACGACACAGAATACAGAGCTCATTAGAATTCATACCATTCGAACGACGAAGATCTCCAGAGTTGTTCCCCAGCTTATCATACGAAGTCCCAGTCATATCCATCCTTTTATGATTATCATTTTCCCCATTTCCTGCGCCTCTCCCCAGCGCCTAACAACATAACTCTGGGTCTTGAGTGAGTTGGACCTGTCCTCCCGCTTATTATCATCACCGTTAGCGATATGGACGACTCCTTTTAACGACCTCATCCTTCCCTCTGCATCACCAGAAGCGCTGTAGTTGGGAGGAAACACAGAGGTAGAAAACAAATGATAATGGAATCCGTCGTCAGGATCCGCGTCAGTAGGTTCAGATCTTGTTATTAAGATCTTTGTTCTCCACACTTATAGTACGAGTTCACATCTCTGACGTCATGGTACGTTCGTCCGTCCCTTATTCTTCTCCTCCTCCTCCTCTTCGTCATCTTCAAAAGGGATTCCAAAGCTCCTGGAAACGTGGGCGGTAAGGACATAGGATGTAAAGGGAAACATGCGTGTTTGCGAAGACCGGGGCTTTTCCAGAGGGACGAGTGTCACCTGAGCGGGGGGTCTGTGCAAAGAACTCCGCTGTGTAAACTTGGTATTGGTAGTAACCCGGGACCATGGAGAATGCTTCGCATCTGTAAGGTGACGGGTGCAGAGTATAATCCGCTGGAGGAAACGAAGGCTTTCTCTTGAAGGCCGAGCATGAGGGACCGATAATATGACTAGCCAGGAGAGGAGTAAAACTGCCTTAGATTCTGCCAACCCTCGAGTTCAAGACGTTATAGACGAACCTACAGACATTCAGCTAGACGAACTGCCATGACCACACAGCATCCAAAAATAATGATTCAAGTGTTTCCTGTCGTGCTGAGTACTCTGAACTAACAATGGTAACACCAGATATATATATATATATATATATATATATATATATATATATATATATATATATATATATATATAGGGTTGAGGGTCAAGTCAATTGGGAGGTGAGTTTGAATGGAGAAAAACTGGAGGAAGTGAAGTGTTTTAGATATCTGGGAGTGGATCTGGCAGCGGATGGAACCATGGAAGCGGAAGTGGATCATAGGGTGGGGGAGGGGGGCCTTGAAGAATGTGTGGAAGTCGAGAACATTATCTCGGAAAGCAAAAATGGGTATGTTTGAAGGAATAGTGGTTCCAACAATGTTGTATGGTTGCGAGGCGTGGGCTATGGATAGAGTTGTGCGCAGGAGGATGGATGTGCTGGAAATGAGATGTTTGAGGACACTGTGTGGTGTGAGGTGGTTTGATCGAGTGAGTAACGTAAGGGTAAGAGAGATTTTTTTTTTTTTTTTTTATACTTTGTCGCTGTCTCCCCCATTTGCGAGGTAGCGCAAGGAAACAGACGAAAGAAATGGCCCCCCCCCCCCATACACATGTACATACACACGTCCACACACGCAAATATACATACCTACACAGCTTTCCATGGTTTACCCCAGACACTTCACATGCCTTGATTCAATGTGTGGAAATAAAAAGAGCGTGGTTGAGAGAGCAGAAGAGGGTGTTTTGAAGTGGTTTGGGCACATGGAGAGAATGAGTGAGGAAAGATTGACCAAGAGGATATATGTGTCGGAGGTGGAGGGAACGAGGAGAAGAGGGAGACCAAATTGGAGGTGGAAAGATGGAGTGAAAAAGATTTTGTGTGATCGGGGCCTGAACATGCAGGAGGGTGAAAGGAGGGCAAGGAATAGAGTGAATTGGAGCGATGTGGTATACCGGGGTTGACGTGCTGTCAGTGGATTGAATCAAGGCATGTGAAGCGTCTGGGGTAAACCATGGAAAGCTGTATAGGTATGTATATTTGCGTGTGTGGACGTATGTATATACATGTGTATGGGGGGGGGGGGTTGGGCCATTTCTTTCGTCTGTTTCCTTGCGCTACCTCGCAAACGCGGGAGACAGCGACAAAGTAAAAAAAAAAAAAAAAAAAAAAAAAAAAAAAAAAAAAAATATATATATATATATATATATATATATATATATATATATATATATATATATATATGGGAGTGGAAAGCTGGAAATCCTTCCTTATCGTTTTAAATTTTCTAGAGGAAGGAAAAGAAAAGGGGGCCAAGTGAGGATTTCCCTCAAAGCCTCAGTACTCTGTTCTTAACGCTACCTCGCTAACGCGGGAAATGGCGA